>NC_056721.1:2909679-3067179 GCF_018831695.1 Puntigrus tetrazona | reverse complement strand
ACGACTATGATCCTGGACACCGCTGGAATACACCTTATGTTTCCTCATAAGTGCGTTATGTTAAAACTTAAATATAGCGGCAGTTTATATATAAGTACCGGTTGACCTATAGTATATGATTTTTAACAGCTGATATCTAAATGTAAGTTTACCACGTATATATATAACAAAACGTGCGCGATACCACTTTTGATTTTAACAACGAGACAAGTTAATATAGTTATTATTATGATACATTATAGTGTATATATTTTTTAATTGGAATAATGATCAGATGAACTGTTCGCAATAAAACCATGAGCATTGTATTTGTTAGCACTATTATTAAATGTAAAGTATTATTTTAGTATTATATATATACTTTTATAACATGTTTTAAAAACATTTTCAATTTTTAATAAATATGTAATAAAGATTTCTTTTTTATTTTAGTCACGATTTTACTAGTTTTTCTTGATTTGCCATTTTTATTAATTTTCTTTTTTGCATCATTTCCATTTTGCTTCAGTTATTTTAATATTTAAGCATATTTTAATAAATTGTTTTTTGGCAATTCTATTTCTATCTCATTTCAATTAACTTTTTTTGCTTTCCTTCAATTAATAGTGTTATTGGACACAAATCTGAGGCGCTGAAGACGCACTGTTTTGTTTTTGAGGGACCAACATAAATGCGTCTGTTTGAGCCAATCATTCTAGATCCAGCTTTACCTCCAGAAGTAAGTGAAGGATTTTTATAAATTTTTACAAATTGCCGTCCTAATAATGTGCTAGTCTACATTCTAAAGTGAGATCGGCTCGTCATCCCTCAGAAGAGAGGGGCGGGGTCAGCAGAGCTCATTAACATTTAAAGAGACATGCACTGAAACGCTCTTGTGAACATAGTAAAAAGGTGTTGTTTTATACTACCATTGAGAAATTTTAATCAAAGTATATGATCAGTAGAAAATGGGCATCCGATGACTCCTTTTAAAGGAACGGTTCACCCAAAAAAGAGTTTTTTAAAAATGTATCTTGGCTCTTCCAAGCTCAGTAATGCTGATGGTCAGCGGCTGTTATCCATCGTACAAATAACCTATACACCTCAGGAGGGGGCATATAAACCGGGTTTATCGAAGAAGTTATACACTCAGATCACCGACTTCGGCTTCTCTGACCTCTGACTCAACGTATGAAGTAATCCGTATCTGTAACGTAAGCTCGGAGGAGAACAGACGAACGAGGACAGAGCGATACTAAACGCGGGGAATGAAACTGAAAATGAGGATTTGACTGTAAGAACGAATGCAGCTTACGCCCTGTACGTCATGCATGGAGTCAGAGGTCAGCTCGGGGGTGAGCGAAACATGAGCTAATTTTCGATTTAGGATGAACCGTTCCTTTAACGATACTGAACCAAAATACTAAATTGTTCATTTTTGCCCAGTATTACAAAATGAAATCCGCTTATTACCGACAGACAATTGTAAACAAGTAGGTCTAATTTCTACAGGCCGAAAAAGCTGGAACAGTTATTGGATCAACGCAATGATCTCAAACTGAAACATTTCAAAGGTAAAAGAGCACGAAATAGAAAAGTATTGGAGGCCCTACGCTTCAATAGTGTAAAAGCAAACCATGGAGCCCGAGCAAATCGAACAAACCTTTTAGCTTTCAGCATCTCTAATGCAATTGGACACAATATTCAGAAGCAAATACAAACATCTCTTTGTTGCACTAATCTGGAAATCTGAGCTCTGGAGTCTATAAACGTACCTCTGGGCTCGCGTCATTTACCATAGCTCTTCTTCGCTCCGGTTCTGTTCACACTGCCGCGACTCAATCCAATCTTCTCGGTGTTTGTCTTCACTCGCTCAACACTCCACTTTTATCAGCTCTGCTGGAAACACTGACACACTCACACTTCACAGAATGAGGTGACGAGGAGGAAACATTTTGGGTGAACGCAGCTCTCTGGAGATTTTATCTGATTTACAGCAGCTCTCGGCGATGATTCGCTGATTTGTCATCAATTATTTTAAGAGTCTGCTAACTAG
Source organism: Puntigrus tetrazona (assembly GCF_018831695.1). Taxonomy (NCBI): domain Eukaryota; kingdom Metazoa; phylum Chordata; class Actinopteri; order Cypriniformes; family Cyprinidae; genus Puntigrus; species Puntigrus tetrazona. The sequence continues at coordinate 3,065,144 of NC_056721.1, read as the reverse complement.
TGTTTTAAAAACACTTGAATTCGTACATATTCGTAATACACTGGTCCTGTCAAAATCTTGCTGAATTTCTCCCGTTACACTGGATATAAAATACAGAGCCTGAGCTGCTCAATGATATCTTATCTTATATCTTATCTTCCTCATCTGTTTGAATGAGCTGAAATATTAAAAGAGAGACATTTCAAAATAAAAGTAGACTTGGTAATAGTCTCCAGTAGTCTCCTTACGTATCTAATTTTCCTAGTTATTATTGGTATTTTAGTTTGGAGGGGAATTATTAAGGGGAAAGCCAATTAACTCTTTGTTTTCTTCTAATAAATGTGGCCTGAGAGTCTGCTTCAGCATAAGGCACAGATTCAGCATTCATAATTAATACCAAAAGGCCAGCATGCACGGTTATTGGATCGTATTAATACTCTGCATAAATCTGTGTGGTTTACGTCACTCTAGAGGCTCTGGTTCACTGTCAAAATGTCTCCGATCTTGTCCGCGTCCCATAACCCGGATGACACAACGATGATTTCACAAGAGCACGCCACCAAAAAGAATTTCCCAGTATTTTACTGTATTTACTGGGAAATATGTTTCTGGATTGAAGCAAAAAAAATCCAAACAAGTCTTGATATTGTAAGTAAACTCGTCTTGTTTTAAAGATGTCTACAAACCTTTGCTATAAATACTGTACGCAGTCGATCGGTCAGCTTCCTTTATTTTGTGGAACATGTTACTCTAGCTCGGTTTTGAGGCATTTGTGCTCGCTAAGGTTTTAAAGCTACATTACCTTTTAAATGTTTGGGGTTTGGAAGACGTTTAATCAATAAATGATAAATGAAAAGTCTACGCATCTACTACAAAAGACCCTTCTGCTCACCGAGGCTTGTCGTTAAGTAACTGTTTCGATAAATTGTAATCGATTGCTATGCTATATGAATTTCTCATCATCGTATCTCCAGTCTTCAGCGTCACTAGTCAGAAATCACTCTCACAGGCTGATTTGCTGCTCAAGATAGATTTCTGATTATTATCAATGCAGTTTCTTAGATGAACAGAGCTTTCAATGGAACGGCGTTTAAAAGGGAGGTTCGTATAAACGCACGCTTTGAAGGTTCACGCCTGATTCTGTTTTGGGAATTCTGGGAGTGTCGAAAAAAAAAAATACAGGAAGTCTTGAAATCTGACTAAGGAGTTGCGCTGATGACCACCTAAAAATACACTCCACCATTCCAGTCTCTTGCGTCAAACTCCCGACCGCAGTGGCCTTGTAATCGACCAAACGGTGAAAAATCAAACCAGCTTGCAAGTCCTTATCTGTTCTTATGCAACTAATCAGCTACTCAAAAAAACAATCATCTTCCGCCTCAGCCCTTATAAGAGGAGTAGTATCATTTGACTGCCTCGTTTAGGAATTTAGAAACGGTTTCATGAATGAAAACAGGAGTCTGAAGAGAGGAGCGTGAGGAGGATGTGAGGATGTTCTCGCGGTTCGGTCAGCAAACACCTGCTCCTGAGCTCAGATCTTTACCAGAGCAGAACTACCTCTGACATCCAGACGGGGTTCGTTCGCTCACAAATGACGTTTTATTTACCTTCAAAGCATCCTAGAAGCATTTGACTTTCTTCTTTCAGACGAATCCAATCGGAGTTATGTTAAAAATGGTCCTGGACCTTCTAATCTCTATCATTGCATTCCTTTACCAGTCTAAAACATGTTAAATAAAGTGGACACGTGCATAACGAAACGTCCCTCACGCGGCTCCGGGGTGTTTTTACTTTCGCTTCTAAAATTTACGGCGATTCGGCAAAACGCAGATGTTCGCTTTTACTTTATTTTGAGTTTTTTTTTTGAGTCTTTATGTTAGCGTCAGTTCGACATATTCAATTCGAGCGACGGCAAAATACAACGTAGAACACAGAAACTGTGTGTCTTAAGGCCTGCTGTAGAGAACCCATGAGATTTCGTAACACAAATATCCCGAGCTGAACCCGCCTTCCTTCTCCAATGACAGGGCTTAGAAGGGCCTGGACAATTTTGTTAATATAATTCTGATCTGAAAGAAGTCACATAGATCTACGGTGCTTCGAAGACAACCTCATTAACATTTTTGGGTGAACGAACCCTTTAAAGCTCAAGAGCATGTAACATCTAAATGAATGATCCCTAAATCACAGATTTTTCTTTAAAGATGCTCCATAATGGTGCTTTAAGAACTACTGAAAGAACTACTGAAAGTTATACATATCTGTTTACATCTAAAGAGATATATATACACACACACTCCCAGTAAGTTTGGAATCAGTAAAATTCGTAATATTTTTGAAAGATGTTTATGTTCATCAAGGCTGCATTTATTTGATCAAACATTGAGAAAAAAAATAAATATTTTTACCATTTACAATAATGGGTTTCTATTTCAATATAATTGAATATACAAACACACACACACACACACACATATATATATATATATATATATATATATATATATATATATATATATATATATGTTTAAATTATTTCACAATATTACTTTATTTTAATCAAATAAATGCAGCCTTGATGAACATAAACATCTTTCAAAAATAAATCTTACTGATTCCACACTTTTGATTGGTAGTGTGTGTGTGTGTGTGTGTGTGTGTGTGTGTGTGTATTAGCTGTTGACTAGCACATTTTTTTAATTAAAAATGTTTAAATCACACCCACACACAAACAAATACTAGTGGTTAAACTAGTAAGTGCTGTTAAATGAATAATCATGATTAATAGCATGCAAAATAAAAGTTATTTTTTACATACTATATGTGTGTATAATGTGCATATTTATTAGGCTATGTATATATAATTATAAACACACACACACACACACACACACACACACACACACACACACACACACACACACACAAATATCTCTGGTAATGTTTCCATTACTGTAGAAAGTGGGAACAGATCCGAAGCTGAATGACAGATACAATCAATTAATTTCATTGCAATATTTTCAATCTAGTTGTGATCTGACACACCTGTTATTGCACTCAATATTTTAGCAACAACCCAAAATAGTCCCCAAAATTCACCCACAGCATCTGAGGTATTAGCCTGCGCTTCTATATTTATGTTGTTAATTTTCACCTCACGGCGGCCAGGGCCGTCTGCCTCATCTAAATTAAGATCTCACCGTCTGCCAAACGAAGACTGTCGTTGTGAAACAGTCTGGAAAATGCATTTACCGCTGATGGGCAAAAAAAAATGACTCATGAGTCTCCGTATTCATTCGATATACGACGATGGAGAAGAGCCCGCGCATCGGTGTTCGGACAGATGAGCTTCAGAAACGTCCAGACTGAGACTGCACACGCGCAAAACATCTGAGAGAGGTCAGAAATCACATCGTCTTACAGCGTGTGAACATCAGCAGTGCATGGCAACACGAAACGCATCCAGCACAGCTCGATTAGTTCAAAGTTTCTGTAGAAAATGAAGTTGACTGCAAAGAAGATCGGGCCAAACGCTTGCCTGAACAGTAGAAGCGGTTAAAAACTACAAAATCAAATCAAAAATTCAAGAAAAGCAAAAATAAAGTTAAAACTGTCGCTTCTAACGACCCATAATAAAACCAACAGTGTGTTTTTTTATAAACCGTAAATGTGCAAACTCTTTATAACAGCTTTATTACATTAAATAGTCAGATCATTGGTTAATTATTTTAGTTAGAAAATATTTTCATATGGCGAGACAGTGGTTTTATATAGCGTTTTCTCTCAAGTTTTTTTTTCTCATTTTTATCCTGTTTTCGCAGTAGTTGTTGGTATAACTGTGATCATGTACTCTAACTGTAGACTTGTAACTTTGGTCTCAGTACCGTGTCAGGCCGGGGCAAGTTGTCCCAAATTGTTGTATAAAATGTATTCCATTATTTGTTTTCAGTTCAGTTAGTGTTTAACACGCTTTACGTAATTAAACGTGTGTCATCGCCCAGGATAGGATTTGTAAAATATATACCAATATGTTTAAAAAACGACAGCTATCTTAAAAAGACTTGCCCTACAGATCTGCTTTACATAATGTTGTTGAAAGTGATTAGAAAGTGTCGCCGAAGTTTGCAGAGAGTTTCGTGAGTGAAGTTTTCATACAGACACAGCTGCACGAGTCAATATTTGCTGGTGATGTTGTATCCTAAGGCGTTGTCTGCTGTGACACCCATATATCGCGGCACGAAACGCGACGCGCTTCCATTAGAACCAGCGCGTCTGTGCACAGCGCGCGCGGCGTCGCGTGGACGGGGATAGCGCAGCCGACCCTCGTTAGGAAAAACTAAACTGTCAAAATAAGTAATAAAACATGCGAACGGTTGCCAGACGCGGTGTTTTCTGGTGTTTTTAAAAAGACACGCATGCATCTGTCAAACGCTCCATTCACTGACCTGTTTTTCAGCGGCTGGCTCTTCAGCTCGTAATACGTTTTGGGCTCCTCGTGAAATTCCTCTCCGACTTCAAAGTCGGGCACGATCCCCGATTCCGACTGCATTTTCAGAGTTGTCAACTTTCGTCAGCTCCCAGGTGGGAAATAACGCGTCAGTTCAGAGCCGTACTTCCAGACGCACGAAGTGCCAGCCACCGTGATGTCAAGCTGTCAGCGCGCTCCAGCAGACCGCTAGTTTCGTTTTGTAGTCCGTTACGAGGGCTGCGTGACTGCGGCGAAGGCGGCCCAGGGAGGCGTGGAACTACAAATCCCAGGAAGAACGACAGCCGTGTGTCAGCATCTTTTGATTGGCTAGCACCAAACAGGGGGCGTTATCCTTAACAGCAACTTTTTTGACGTTATCTACGCGCTGTGAGCAGGAACATCTTACTTATTCAGTTATCATTTAACTTTTTCAATAACAATTTGTATTACTCATCGTGGATAATCGTTGTTGTTTTAATAGTTGCACTATTGTTTTAATCTCTATGCTCTTTTGTAAACACTACAATCAATATCCACGCGATGGCAGTATAATCAAATGTATCTATAACATTTTCCAATCATTTTTTTTCCCAATGCAAGCTAGCTTAGATTTCTTGCTCAGTTTGAACCTACTATTTGAACTGTCTCTAAAATTAATTTGCCTAATGTTTAACAAGTTAATTTCAGACAAACCGCTGAAGAAAAAAAGTGCACGATTATTGCATAACTTCTATATTTCTATACGTTTCTTGCCTTGTGTCAGTCATAATATTCAATCAATTGATTTAATATTAAACATATTGAACATTAACATCTTTTGTAGAACAATTAAAAGTGAAGGTATTCTTTGAGAGTTGTTTCATAAAGATTACAGCAGGCTCTGTTATTGGACATAGGGTTGGTTTTATTGAATATATAAGTAGGGTTTAGTTCTGTGTGAGACTATCAGTGTGGAAATGAAGTAATCATTAATTCATCAGCAATCTCAGCATCATAATGTGACACTCATTCAGCATTGTGATGTGATGAAAATATTTACCACCAACTGTAATGAGAAACACTTCATGGCAGACTAATATAGGCTATTTGTAGGACTGTGACCTTAATTAATAAAATCTAGCTCTTCATCAACTCACCAATGTCCAAAAAAAAAAAAAAAAAAAAATAAAAAAATATATATATATATATATATATATATATATATATATATATATATATATATATATATATATATATATATATATATATATATATATATATATATATTATTATTATTATTTTAATTGAACATGTGAGTTGATGAAGAGCTAGATTTTTTATATATATATATATATATATATATATATATATATATATATATATATATATATGGTAGTGCTGTCAAATGATTAATCATGATTAATTGCATCCAAAATAAAAGTTTTTGTTTACATAATATATTCATATATATTTCAGTTTCATATTTAATTATTTTTGTTTTAACATATTTTTATATTTTAGCTGTTTACCTACATGTCATGCATCCATGAGCCGGCATAATTTGATTTTAATTTAAATTTTGTGAACATAATTGAAGTTGTTAAATTACTGAAATGTTTAAACCTTGGGCGTACTCCAAGTAAATATTTGTAATATTTATAATATATATCTTCACATTTTACAGAGTTCACCTAACAAAAATGAAATAATAATAGACAGCTACAGTGTCAATATTGTAGAATTATGCAATAACTACGAAGATTTTAATATTATCTAATTATAAATGCATTTTGGAATCATATCGTGTGATCCGGATCATGTTTAATAAATTACTAGCCAGCACCGACAATCAATATCAGTATCAAACAAAACTTGACTGTTCAAATATGAATTTGTAAACTCTTTTAACGTGCGTCTCATTAAAACAAAAAAACATGCTTTGCCCGCCAGACAGCTATTTTAAATATGATCATATTTCGGCTCATTTTCAACGAGATCCGTTCAGTCACGGTGCATTTCTTCCCCCCAGATCCCTATGTTTTTCTCCTTCTTCCCAATCGGCCAGTGTGCTGGTCTGACTCCAGCTTCGGGTCGGGACGAGCGCCGGTTCTCTCTCGCTGCAGACGGTGTGTGTGTGTGTGTGTGTGTGAGCGCTGTGGGTGGAGGGTGATGGGGAAGGGCCTCCCGTGGGCTTTCACGGTGGGCACTGAGAAGATGCAAATAAACCAGGCCCTTTGTTCAGAGGCCTGGGAGATCCCTGTCAGACCCCGGCGGGCCGAGCCTTTCTGAAACCTCTCACGGCGCCTGTGCGCGATCTATATACGTGAAGAGTAACGACTTTGAATTAGAGTCGCTCAAAGAAGAGCCGAGACATCACATTCGTAGAGGAGGCGCCTTCGCCGCAGGCTCGATAACGCTAATGTGCCTTCACGTGTGCGGCCTGAGCTTTATTCAATCAGTGTGGAAAAGATTTTCTGATTGACCGCTCGTGATCGCAACTTTTGTCAGGCGATTCGAGACATTTCGCGATGGATTAGGCGTTTCGTGGACAGCTAGCCTAATAACGTGTGAAGACATGGGCTTGCTAACGCGATGCTAACATGTGCGTTTTTTTGACCGACTGCGCACGTGCTCTATTCGAAGCCTATTTCAATGATTCATCGAATCTGACCGGCGCACGTACGAATCCGTTCATCACGGCCATGCAAAAAAAAACGGTCTGGTTTTGCCGGTGTTATGAAAACCACACTGGCCTGATATTTTTGCAAGTGTTAGGGGTCCGTTCGTTTAATTAGAGGGCGGACATTAGAGGAATATTACGATAGCCTACTTTTGAGTGTTCTCGAACTAATACAACAGACCAACGATCCACTAAAAAGCTCCAGGAAAAAAGTGTAACGGCAACGTTTTGGGAACACGGGCCTGTAAACGAGCAGGTAACGTTGACCGAACATTCTATTTGCGTTACTGGAAAAACGTTTGCTCATAACGAGAAGCAGAACGTTAGCCAAAGTTCCGAGAAGTTCCTGTTAGCTAGAACCCGAACGACTTTGTGCCGTTTTCTTTGTGTTTCCTGTGAGGCGCGGCCACGTTAGCGACATTTCCGCAAAATACTGTTTTCAAATTTTTTCAAATGTATTGCAGTGAAGTGCTTTAAAACCGAGCAGATTTCGGCAAATCTGACCCGCCACCGACTTTAACGCGAGCGAGATTCGTTTCGCAGCCACGCGACTCTGACCGGATTTCGCCCGAGTAGACCGCGCCTTTAAAGCGCCAATCGAACGAATCAGTGAATCGAATCGTTTGATTCGACTATCGCGTGTAAAACGAGCACGATTTTGTTCGAGACCCGGCTGATTCGAGGCGGCGTCGCGCGAGATCGTTAACGTGTGTGTTGTCAGTGAGCGGAGGGCGTGTGTGCATCCACACACACACACTCACTACTTATGGGTGTAGTATGAGATTGAGCGCGTGTGCGCGCGTGTGTGAGCGCAGATAACGGCATGGCCCCGGTCTGTGTCTTTGTAGCCGGTAAGGGGAAGGCGTGGTGAGTGTCTGCTCACAGATGAACAGATGAGGGAACGAGGCAGATGTGCGGCGATACACCCGACAGCGAGCGCGTGAACGGAACGGAAACGCCCTGACACACAGAGGTAAGATTTATCCGCTCGCGCGTTCATCCCGTGACTCGCTTTCGCGTTATTAGCCGTTTCTCGTCTGTTTCGCCTGCTTTGACAACAGGCTGCACCGGAGCACGTGAAACGCGATAGATTAACGGGACGATGCTCGCGCGGGGGGTTTCTAAAGGAAGACGGATCGTATGCAGTTTTATTTGGCGAAATGACCGCGGGCTATAATTTTTTTTCTTTTGGGTGCAGCGGATAGCTATGACTGACCGCTGATAGGATTCGTTTGTTCATTCGGTGGGCACTATCTCCCGGTGAAGCATCTTTGTGAACTGCGAGGTGCATTATAAGACGGGCTTCACCGGCGTACAGTCACCGGCTCGTCCCGGTTATCCGTGTCTCGACATACACGGTATTGTCTCACATCACAGACAGGTTTGTGAATATAACACAGGAAATTAGAGGAGATGATGTCATGACATTTTTCCCTCAAATGCCATTAAGTAAGCCCCTACATGTAAGCAGATTCGGTCAATTCTTGTGTTTTGTTATTTTAAAAAAAAACCACTTCCGAAGAGATGTCCCCAGTGGCATCAGTTTTAGTTTTAACAGATGAAGGCGTATCTGACAACTTTTCTAATGTTAGTTGAGCACTCTTTAGTGCTCTAAAAGGATTGTCGTTGATTACTCGTGTCTTTCCAAACCCGTTAGGCCTTTGTTGCTTTGAATACGTTCACAGGACGGTTGTACCGTTCATTGACCCCGACGGTACCCTTACTTTCTACGGAGGTTCGGTGAACTCTCTTATGCTCTTAGTTTGTGTCACACAGCTGAACGAAGAAGGTCTGACGGGTTTGGAACGAGTAGTTATCGACACTTTTCGTTTTTTGGGGCGAGCGATAATGTCAACCGAAGCAAACGTGAGATTAAAGCCACCGTCTAACTATTTCGGTTTGCTCCCACGAGCGTTTGAGCTGGTTTACTGTGACCTCCGCAAGCTTACCATGTCAGGAAAACCATACACGCGCAACCGATCAACATATTAGTTCACAAATTATTCACCATGGTAAGTATTTTGAGGTCATGTTATGTTCAAGGAACCTCAAAAATGTCTCTTAATCGATAGTCTGCCCTGTGCTCTTCATCCGTGTGGACATCAGTGCAAGTGTTAGTGTTCATTTCCCGCTAGAAACAGCATTGAGTTGAGCACATAGGTGCGCTTCTGAAGTTAAAGTCAGCCAATGTGGGTATTTTTGGGGGGTGAACCGTTCCCTTTTAGAAGCTAATACAATAACCTGTTATTTCTAAGGCCAGTTTCTTTACCTTTCTTCGTTTAAACGACCGTTTTTTTCGCGTTAGCTTCAGGATTTGGAGGTAATCTGGGCAGCGCTCGCGTTTGCAGGACACCAGCTCATTTATATTCGAAGTCTTACCCCGAAAGTAAAATAAGGTCACGCGGCTGGAGGGATATTTGCATCGAGGTATTTGCATGCCACGCTGCCGGAGCTGCACGGAGGGCCGATGCTTTCTAAAAGCGCGTGAGATCTTCAAGAACGCGATTGAACATTGACTGGACAACTAGCAGACGCACCAGTCTCAGGCGTTATAGTTAAACCGACATCTTCGGAAGACGCTTTTATCCAGAGCTGCTTTAAACTAACGGGCCCGTTGAGAGTTTTGGACTCGTTTTTCGAACCAAAAAAAATGGCTGGAGAAAGCCACGATTAGCCGTTTTTGGTAAAGACGATTGTGAGGGTGTTAACTTTTGAGAGTGCACTAAACTTTTGGTAAGAAGGGATTTATAGAAATTCTCATGCAGACGTTATATCTGTGTGCTCCTTGACCCGCTTTCAGAGCTTTTTTTTGTTTTCCTCGTATCTCTCAGGAAAAGACCCTTTGACGTATAACCGCTCCTCATCCTTGTAAACAGGAACTGGAAGGTAAAGAAGAGCCTGCTTGTGTGGAAATAAACGTCTTTTCTGTGAGAAGCGACCGCAGGAAGCCTCGTCACAAACACACAGCCGCTCATTTTAAACACTTCATTAAGATAGCGCTCATCGTTTTTGCGTTGCCTTTTCACGAGCTTCCTGCGAAACGTCTGCTTTTGAGCACTTTTGAGGTGCTTTTAAGTACAGATTCAGTTCAAAGTAGATGACCTAGGGTCTGAGCTTATTTTAGTTCAGTGTCGTTTCTTCTTTCTTGAAAGCTCGACTGAGTTTGATCGCTGCAGGTACAGAAAGAGTCCCGCTCCAGACTGAGGACAAATACCTAAACCGCATTTCACTCTCAGATCAAAAGAACATGTAATATTTTGCATCGTGCGGAGGACCAAGGAGTCGTTGACCTATAAAATAGATTTCCATCATTCAGATATGCTGATTCGCTGCTCAAGAAACATTGATTATTATTAAAAACAGTTTGCCAAATTGCAAAGTTCCTAAAACGGGCTTCATTTTTTTCTTAATTTTTTAATTTATTGCTTAATTCATTCCTTATTTATAATGGCAATGTATTCACATATAAAACATTTCCCAAAAGTGAAAATCCCGATTTCACAGACCCTGAATCCCAGTTCATCAAAACCAAAGTAACTGCTCCCAGTTCCCATGTGAATCACTAACTGACCGAGTTCTCACTCCCGTGGGAGACCTCCTCAGGAGAGGGTGGTGTTTGGAAGAAACATCCGATAATCAGATCTGGTTTTGGTTTTAATTCATCACTGTAGTACCGCTGACCTTCTAGCAGCTCCTGTTTAGACTGTGAACTGCAGGTGGGTTTCCTGAAGGTCCCTGAGGCTGGCCCAAGCAGCTGGCAGACAACCAGCTCTAATCACCCACAGGACATGAGCTGTGTGTGTGTGTGTGTGTGTGTGTGTGAGATCAGTCTACAGCTGGATCCTATGACAGGTTATCGACCTCCATTGTTGAGAGTAACTAGAGTGAGTCAGGTCTGTATGAAGACCAGTGCAGTGAATTTCACACCGGATGAAGATGCTCAGTCTGACTGAGTCTGAATACAAAAACCGTTCCCAATGTAGTGTGTAGTGTGTATGTAGAGTACATGAAGTGTTCATCATCTCACACATAGTTGCTTCAGTTATTTAACTGCATCATCTGTGTATTTAAAGTGTGTGAACTGTACAATTTTACAGTACAGTGCATTAGTATGTGATTTGAGATTCACCTAAAGACTTGATGTCCTTAATTCAAATATATAAATATATAAATCAAGCGTTTAATTATATATATATATATATATATATATATATATATATATATATATATATATATATATATATATATAAAGATGGGATTAACTGCTATTAATAGTTTGACAGCACTAATGGAAATATATTTTTAAATGTAGACTTATTCACATTTACAGGTCTGATAGCTATGTTTAAAACCTTTTGAGCATCAAACTGAAAAATTGTAGCAGAAATAACTTAAACTGAGAATTTGCTAGTGGCGTTTACAAATAATTACAAAGACGTGGCGAGTAACTCATTCAACATGGAAAATTTAAATATTATTTGATTGTGAAATATACTCCAATGGTCTTGGTAAATAATTAAAATGAACTGTAAGGTTTTACATAAATGCTGTTTGACTTGGACTCATCTCCAAGCCTCTAATTTCTAATAACATTAGCTTCAGAATGAGAATATCAACCTTACTGTTAATAGCACTGACTAAAATAATTATTATTATTTGTAGTAAGTTACTTTATGTTTTATTTGGTAATACTTTAAACGTAGTTTTAGTTCTACATTTTCGGCTTTCACTTTAATAAAATATTTACTACTATTGTTGTGTGTGTGTATAAATATATATAATATATAGAGTGTGTGTGTGTGTGTGTGTGTGTGCGTACATATATACAATATATACAACTTTCTAAGTTTAACTCGGTAGGATACTTTAGATCATGGCAATCGGCTATAAAACAAACCGTCTCTTCAGAATATACCGTCCAGACGTCCTGTTTCTAAAGGAAATACTGTTGGCCAAAGCAGGAAAGAAAACTGTTCATCAAGCCAGTCGTGGGGTGTTTAACAGTCACTCACACGCATGCACAAATACAGAGCGATAAACGGTAACAGTTATAAGACTCTATAGAGTATATAAAATGCCATAAAAGCGAAGTTTCGCCCTGATTCATCGTAAAACACTTGTCATTAAACCGTGTTGGTTATGAAACAGAGCTACTGTGAAGTCGACCAGCATATATGAAGGCTACAACCTAAACAGCATAAGAAAAATAACAGTATGATGCTGTAAAATGCTCTACAAAACATACATGTTGGTCCAGGTTTGACAGATGAAGCTTCTGGCACATTTCCAGCGGCGCTGCCTTGCTTCCCGAACAATGGCACCACGGCCCGTCGGAGTAATGAAATATTAACTATACGAGTTCAAAGAGTCCTGCTGAAAAGTACATCTGTTGTGCCCTTGATTGAGCCACTTAACCCCTAAACAGCCTCTCAGGGGACGTTATAACTCAGCGCACCGAAACGCAGCGGCTCCGTCTCAATACATCATCACGCCTACTGCCTGCAGGACGTAGTATTTTCTGACATGCCTGGATTTTTTGTTCGCCTCTGCCCAAATTTTAGGGGGTCGTGGGCAATTGCTAAGTGGTTGCTCGAGTCTCTTATTTTGGTCCGTCCCTCCCTCAATGAACGTCTATGGGATTTTTTATTTCGTCGCATCATTTGACGGGTAACTAAATCAAATAAAAATCGCGGTTAAGTAAAGTTCCTCTCTTCAGTTTGAGACGGCCAATAATAACGCAGCTCCATCAACAGAGGCTTTAACCCTGTGCTTCAAAAGCCAGGGTTGCCAGGTCCAGGGATTTTAATTGAAACGGATTTAAATTTAAGTTTAATAACGCTGTAAATTGAAACGTCGCCCTCTGCAGGTGTTTGTTATATTACATAATATACTTATAAGTTTTATAGGTATATTACGTTATGTATTTTATCAGCGCTGTTCAATAAAACTGGTTTTGATATTTTTTTGGAGCCAGTTATTACTGCCTTATCATTAGTCATAAACTAAGTTAGGCTTGTTTGTTTTACTAAAACAAATCCTGTATAATCAGTAGATAACTTGACTACTAAAATAATTATAGTTACAGCCTTAGATTACTTAGAATATGTCAAAATACAACTGTATTGTTTAACTTTTTATAATTAAAAGATCAATATTTTGTCATTGAATATGCTCATTAGATACGGCTTTTATTCTTCAGGGCAACCATATATTCAAAGCCAAAATTGAAACGGTAAATACTGTTTATATATATATATATATATATATATATATATATATATATATATATATATATATATATATATATATATATATATATATATATATATATAAAGAAAGCTCTTGATGAGCTCGTTCTGGCAAAAGTACTGTATTACTGTAAAAATACTGTAAAAATTAGTATTATAAAAAAATGTATTATTAAACTGGTAAAAGGTTTGTTTTGGCTCTCCTGTGAAACTGGTGACACCCAATTGTTTTTTTAATAATATACTCTTACTTATTCTTACCAATAATGTAATAACACCGTTAAATGTAGTATTTATGAGATCTATAAAGGGATATCCCTTTTTCATTCGTGTAATGTTATGATGTTTAGTGTAAAGTTTACACGCAGTATTAAAAGGGAATGTTATTTTATTGCTATTTTTATTTGTATTTTAATATTGATACATCTCAGTATCAGTAAACAGCAATTAACATGCAGTTAAGTGTGTAAAAACAACACAATCAGTTTGAAAAATCTTTATTTAAGGGCTTACTGGGACTCACTGGGCACATTATCTTTGTAAATGAAAATAAGAAAAGCCCTGAAAACTGGACCGAGCGCGGAGCAGATAAATCTCGACAGGCTTTGTGCTGCAGAGGTTAGAGAACCAGTTCCTCTATCAGATCTCTGAATGATGCTGCTGTGGAGCAGTTCCTCTCCGAGATGAGGCCAGCAGCAGACACGCTTCAACACTGAAAATAAATACACTTACAGAAACAGCTTAGTAACACTGACAGTTTTTAGCATACTCCGTTTAGCTCAAGGAAATCAACCCGTGGTGAATTCCACCGGTCTCAGTTTCTGTGGAAATAAAGAAATGTATAAATAAATTAAAAGTGAGCGAATAAAAAAAGGGATATCCATTTTTATAATGTTGGGATGTTTAGTTTACTTGTAGTATTTAAAGTGAATGTTTTGAGAATTTTATTAATTTTATTTCAATGCATTATTTTTATTTTTTAACGTTTAAGAATTTTAATATTGCATCCTAGATTTCTTACTGCTGAATAAAACCATTAAAATAGTAAGTTGAAGTACAGCCGTGTAATAGAACGCTATTTATATATAGTTGTTTTTGATCGAATTAAAAAGACTTGAAATGAATTTACTTTGAAGTAAATAAAACCTAATAATGATAATAATAAAGCCTTAACTAAAAACTAAAATAGAAATATAAAAAACACAGGAGATTTAGAAAATGACCAAAGCACAGCACAACATTTCTTAAGCTTTAATAAAATGTATTAGTTAAAAACTGAAAAAGTACAAATTAACGCTAACTCCACAACTGAATAAATGTTAACAGTATTTCAAAAATGATGCATAGCGTAATTGAATCTGATTCATTTGATTCAATCAACAGCCTCATTTTAAGCGTCTTCTTTCTTTGATGTTTTTCTTATCGCACACTTAATAAGTAGGACTGTGTGTTTACTCGCCATCAACCTGCTTGCAGGCATTCACACTTCAGCACTCAATTAGACTTGAAATCGAATTAAGATCCAGAGGAACCGCAGTAGAGCGTATGTGAGTCTCGACGGAGGGTCAGAGGTCATGACTGAGCACTTGAGGAAGCCGAGAGAGTGTTATTATCAGCTGAATTGAAGAGAAAGGAGTGCCCCATGCACACACACTCACACACACACACACTCTCTCTATGAAGCACAAGAACTCAACAACGGCAGCTCTGTTAGAGAGATTCTCTTCAGAATTGGTTTTGCGGTAAACATGAGGTGCAGTAATTGCGTACGACAAGGACTAGTTTGTTTGAGAGAGAGTGTTGTGTGTGAATGAGGATGCTTACAGGGATGTAGACTGACAGGAAGACATTGTTTTGGTCAGAAGGAAAGTGTTCCATTGTTTTAAAGCAGAGACTTGATAACCTTTGGAACAGGCCTTCACGTGCATCTGTGTTCATGACCTGGAAAAAAAAACAGGGTTAGACGTATCTTTAAAATGAAGAAATCGACGTTTTTATTATTTATTTAGCAACACTTAGCCTTGATCTTCAGACTGGTTCGGACTAAAGAAGCGTACGTTCGGAGCTTCGGAAGAGCATGTTTAGAGAACGCCGTGTCTCTGCTCGATCCGGATAGACTGTGACACAAGTGCTGTTCAATTATTCATCGCATGGAGTAAACAGAGATAAGCTGCTGAACACAGAGTGGGACGGCGTTTGATAACGACTCCCGCTTGAGTTCACTCAGACATGATACCCACGCCAGGCCTGCAGAGATGCGTCTCCGTCCCGGCAGATTCCTGGAATGGCTCTGATTGAATGGAGTCTTGCGGTGTGGAGATGAATCTTCTGTTGCGGCGTGCTAATCCAAGGCGTTATGAATGCATTCAGTTCGGCTTCTCGCGCAAACATGGGTGCGCCGTAATCATTTCACACTGTTTATGTATGTTACCATAACAGTGACCAAAGTCCTCATTTACTGAAGCGTTCTGTTTGTGAAATTCTGCAGACGTTATGGTGGCACATTTAGTAGTTTCATTTGCTACGTCAAGAGAGGTGCTCTGATATCTCAAATCGTAAACTAATTGTACTGAATGTGCACTTGTAGTGTGCTTCAAATACTTAAATGTAAATTTACACTGACTGTATCAAGGAGACCTTAAAATAGAGTTCTTATTTTGAAGTGTTTGTTCCCTAATGTTTCTGTTTTCCCTTGTCCCGTTGCCCACCTTGTTAGTTCCTTAGTAATTGATTATCTCCTCCCTCTTGTTATCTTGTTATCCTATCTATTTTAATCCATTCAGTTCTTGCTCTATCTGCCGAGTATTGATCTGTGTTTAGCACTCTCCTTGTCTTTGCTGCCTTACCGAACCATTCTGTGTTCTCTGAGTTTTGTCTAGTCTAGTCTTGCCTCGAGCATTCTCTCCCAGCCAACGTATAACGTTCCTGGAGGTTGTCTTCGAGTCGATACACGTAAGAGCTCGCATCTCTGTGGAGTATGCCGCGCATGTCATTCGTTGTGCATCCTGCTTCAAGATGGGAATCCCTCGTCCCCTGAAAGCATGTCAAAGGATGGCCGCAACCCGCCGAGTGCTGCAACTCGGTCTCCTTCATATACACCCGCTGCGATACCGACTGAAAGCTTGAGTTCCACCTCGAGCGTGGCATCACGGATGCATTCTAATCAGTGTCAGCCCTGTTACCCATGATTCAGAAGATCTGGAGGATGTTTGGGAAGGCGGAGATTGATCTCTTTGTCTCTGAGAGCAATACCCAGAGCCTAAGAACCTATCTGCCTCACGTAAAGCATCTTAAATACCGTTTTGCAAGCTAGATCCCCGTCACTGAGATGTGCTTATGCTCTGAAATGGTCTGTGTTTTTTGCTTGGTGTTTCAAGAGCTGCTGGATAAGGGACGCTCCCCTTTCTACTCTCAAGATCTACGTGGCGGCCATAGCAGCCTCACATGATCTTATTGCGGGACAATCAGTGGGCAAAGACAACTTGATTGTCTGTGTCATGAGGGGAGCTAGGCATGTGAGACCCCCTCGCCCTCTCACCATGCCCGATGTATGCCCCTTGAACGTCTGCGAATTACCACCTTGAGGTCCCCATTGTTTAAAACTGTTCTGCTTCTTGCACTAGCATCAATAAAAATGCATAGGTGATTTACATGCGCTTTCTGTGAGCCCCAATTACCTGTAATTCAGGTCTAATTACTCCAAAGTCATCCTGATCCTGACAAATCAGGTTATCATTTGCTTTGGCATTCTGGGTTTTTTTTCTAATCACATCACCGCATTAACTGATGGTTATGCAGTTTTACTGCGCAAAAAAGTAGTTTTCCCATCTCATCTTTAGCAGAAGCAATACTTGTGTCTCAGGGAACCAAGTTATGGTAGTAACCTATACGTTATGTGGTATAAATGGTTTTGTTCATAAGCAGGAGAACTCTGCTCTGAGTGGCAGATTAAAGGACAAAAGGGTTTTGTTAGAGGCTTTGCATGGATTTATTGGAGTCTGGGGGTCGTCTGCCATGCTCAGGACAGACCTTTTAAATGTGCAAGGCTCTCACCTTGTGTTCCCTTCCCTGCGGCCATTTTTCATGGGGTCTCTCCATAGGCGGAAGGATTTTTCTACTGTAAGGACTTGTATGTGCCCCACATGAACCCAACCCTACACCTAAACCTTCCACTAACAGGAAACTACAGACGTTTTTAGATTTTCAAAAAAATTTATTCTGTCTTGCTTTCTCATGGGGAATTTATTTGTAGTCCTATCTTATAGGATATCCATAATGGCATAAATACCCGGAGCGTAGATAAGCACACGCACAGGCATTTTGACTTTTCATTTGTGCACGAGTTACTTTTTACATATATTTTACTAAAATATATAATAAGATAGAATCTGTCAATGTAACAAGACCAAATGCACACAGATACTCTAAATAGATTTCATAATATTGCATGCATCGTTAAATGTTTTAATGTTGTGATGCATGTTGCCACTGGTTGATCTGGTTAATAGCTTATTGCTCTTTTAATTATTTTTTTTTTGGAGATGCTTAAGAAAATGAACAACAGCAACAACAGCTAAAAAATGTAAAGAATCATAGCTGCTGAAAATGTGGGCGTTACTGTTGTACTTTATTGAGTTAAAGGTTACAAATCCACGTTTCATTTGCAAAATTATATTTATATTTATTGGCGTCTCACATTAGTGTGTTACTGGTGTGATTGATGCGATTGCTCAAGCTTTCAGTCACCAACCACATGCTGAGAGAGACTGTCCTCTCTTTATTACAGCCTGCTGAGGAGAAAACAGAAACAAACAAGCTAGTTTTTCAGATTTATTTACTTTTTATTCAGCCTTCATAATTCTATTCGATACTCAGTGAAAATTAATTGAATTAAACGCACGCCTTAAAAAACATTTTTGACAATATCATGCGAGCCTAAAGCGCAAAAGCAGTCATAACTGGTCGCACAGGTATATTTATAGCAGTAGCCAAAAATACATTGTATGCGTCAGAATGATTGACTTTTCTTTTATGCCAAAAATCATTAGAATATTAAGTAAAGATCATGTTCCATGAAGATATTTTGTACGTTTCCACCTAAATATATCAAAACTTATTTTTGATTAATAAAATGCATTGCTAAGAACTTAATCTGGACAACTGTAAAGGTGATTTTTCTCAATATGTCGATTTTTATGCACAATAGTTGTGTCTCTGCCAAACACTGTCCAGTCCTAAGAAAACCGTACATCAGTGGAAAGCGTATTTATTCAGCTGATGAATTTCAGAAAACTGACCCTTATGACTGGTTTTGTGGTCCCAGGACTCATATCGGTTCTTGAAGCAAAGACACATTTGCTGTAAGTGAGCAGTTATCACAGTAGTTCGGCCAACGTTTGAGGACACGACAAATGAAAGAGTTGCTTGTTGTGCTTGAACAAATATGCATACATTTTTGTGTAAAACCCCTATATATATAAGTATTGATTGGTTGTATGAACTATTATAGAAACTTTCGAGAGATTAGTATGAAATGGATAAAAATCTCTTTAGGACAATTACGAAGCGTTGGGATGGCCGCGTTAGCCGTTTCGAGAACAGCGACCCGAGTATGGAGAGATGTCAAGTCGATTGAGAAGTCTGCTCCGCCGTCTGCTGGCAGCACGTGTAATTACAACGACAAGAAGACGCCTGACAGGATACGAGCTCTGAGCCGCTTATAAATAGCAGATTGCAATGTCGCAGATAAACATCTAATATCTGTCACGCCAAACATCATCTGAGCTTCTGAAACCCTCGCGGGTTTATCTTCACAAGGTTTTTATTTGAACGCGCTCACTGCGTCGAGCGGTTTCGAGCTGTCCTGACTCATATTCTTATGTCGCCGAAAACCAATAAAGACGCAATGGCTGAAAGATGAAAGTTATTACCAAAATAGATGTTCCGCTCGCCCCTCGGTTGCTTTAAAGAATACGTAATTGACCGGGACTATTTTTTGTTCTCAAACGAACCCAAACAAGGAAGATTGCTTCAGCGTGTTGGGGACAGTCAGCTCAGCTCGTGAAGGCTTGATCATAAGGCCGCTGAATGGCTGTTGATTGGGGCGTTAATTGTTGCGGAGGCGTAATGTTGGTCACGTGGTTATAGCGGGTGGGTTGAGGAGAACTTTATTAAACGGCCTCATGGGTTTGACGGCTTTTTCTGCCTTGAAGCTGATCTCTTACTCTCCGTGTGACGAGCAACATCATCTCTCATACACAAAACAAGGGAGATATTTGGAAGAATTTGCTTACGACACAACACTGGAGTCGTCTGGCTTCCACCGTACGATCAAAACAAATCTCAAAACCTTCCTTTATGTTCCACAGATGAAAGAAACGATATCAGTAATAACCTAACCACCTAGCACCTGAAACATGAGCTATTATTCTAAAATGATGTCATGAAATTCTCTTTCTGTTTGTGTAGAATGATGAAAGTTTATAATAATTCTCCCGAAAGCCTTCGTCGTCATCCACAGCCTGTGATATCCCACAATCCCGCGCGCACGAGTACGTGGAAGCGCTTCTTTTACGACCGCACGTTTCTGCATATAAATTGATCGTCGTCGTTTCTGACATGCCGAAAGGTTATCAGACGTGACATTCGCCGTCTTCGCTCTAAAACCCTCAATTACCAAACAGCACATCGCGCACAGATTTCTGATGCTCGCTTGTTTTGTATCTGTTGTTTTACGGGTAATCATCGGCCGTTAGATTTGAAGACGTGAACAGCGTTTCCAGATGAGAGTCAGCTCGCGGTAATAACAAGACGACCACGGCCTGTAATTTCACCACGCTGCACTTTTCCATCACAACTATAAATCCCTCCGTTTCCAAAAACCCCGCTGATCAAAAGCCCAGGAATGGGTGTAGTTGGTCAACGCACGGCCTAAAGCTCAGAGACACAGAGGCTCTTATATATATATATATGTTCTCCACTGCTCATGAAGTAATGGTGAGTCACCTCTCCTGTCCTTTTTTTTCGCTCAGACATCGTGTCGTAACACGTCGAGGCATCTGTCTTCTCTCGTTGGAATCATCTGCATCCAAAAATATTTCTGAATGTCAAGACAGATGTGTTGCGTGACGCATGTTTTCTGACTGTTAGCTCGAGAGCCGGGCTTTCTTTCCGCGTTAGAATATCTTCGGAATCGCTGACATTTCTGACTTCACGCCACGAGAATATCAAAATTACATTTTTAAAATATGCCAGGCGTACGGCATAAGAGGTGTGGTCAAGTCATTATGGGAACTGCATTTTGTAAAGCACAGAAACACTGAAAAGGGAATTAAAGCCACCTTGTGATGCTTCTATTCAACGTATAATTGCTTAATGCTCAGTTTTTGTCTGATAAGCGGTAAGCGCTGATATAGGACTGCATTTTATATCAAAAGGCTGTTTAATTTTCCAAGTGAAGGCCTTAAAAAGATTTAATATTGCATTTTCTGGTCTCTATACATTTAAATTTGTATTACAGAGCGTTGTTCTCCCTTAAATCAAAACCTTTCCTTGGTCTTTAAAAGGGCTTAAAGGGACAGTTCACCCCAAAATGACCCCGTGATTTACTGACCCTCAAATCATCTTAGGTGTATACGACTTTCATCTTTGAAAACATCCTGGCCCTTCCAGGGTGAAGCTTTTATAGTGAAAGGGTGATATTCAATAGTTCAATAAAATTAGAAAATATTGCTTCCATCCGTAATAAACAGCGCCTGGCTCCAGGGGCTGAACAGGGGCCTCATCTAGCTTTTTCGGTAAGAAATATATTCATATTTGGGAACTTTTATACCACTTTTGCTAATTATTAATTGCTGACATATGATTGTTAAAGCGCCCCTGTTATGGATTTTTGCGTGTGAAGAGAGCGAATGAAAATGTTTTACATCTGAAAGTGCGCCATATATAAAGTTACTGTCTCTAAAGAAGAGTCGACTCTGAATCACTGAAACGAGTCATTTTTACAAAACGAATCCCAAGCGTCAAAATGAAACATTAGCGTATTTCCCGTTCACTTGTTGTTGTTTTTTTCACGTTGGTCTGAATGAACGTGTAAACTCATTCTTCACCACTAGCTGTGGCAGAGGTAAAATATCACGAGATGAAAATTAGAGCAAAGGAGGGGTTTGGAAAAACGAATCATTGAGTGAATCATTTGGGAGCCGTTGAGCAAGTAAGGTAAAAATAAATAGTTAAAAGTAAAAAAAAAAAAAAAACGTTTTTCTACCGTTGGGGACTCTCCAAAAGCAAAATAAAAACTTTTCATTACCGGTAATAAGGGCATTTTAATATAACTTTTATTGTCTTTGTCTGAAAGTAGATCATGCACACCTAGGACGCCTCGAGAGTGTGAAAGTTTCATTTTTGGGTGATTTACCCAAATCTATTGCGTGGGACGCGGCGTCAAGACCATAGTGTTGACTTCTCTATAAACAAACACTGAATCCCACAAACCTTTTTGCGGAGCTACAGAATTCTTACGTGTATATTTGAAATCCTCTCACTTCGTGTCAAGCAGTAAAGGAGGGACGGCAGCAGCGTTTGGGACACGTGGACAGGCCGCAAAGAGCCATGTGGCAGAGGCTGCGTGTGTGTGCGCGCTCTGAGAGATCTGTCCTTTAAGTTTCACGTGCTCTCCAAAAAAGTGCAGCAAAATGAGCTAAAATCGTGGCTGGCAGCCCCACAAACCTCAGCTCTTTCCTTCACCGCCTGGCCGCCCTCCCAGAGTCTCCGGCTCCGACCTCAGCGAGCAGAAATTCCCCCGCTCCGTCCTCCAGAGGCGCAGAGGAGTCTCCACGCGCATGGGGAATGCAGTCGAACGCATGTCACCTACTTGTCGATCTCGCACGAGGGAGCAAAGATTAGGAGCTGGTGAAAGAGCGCCCTGTCTGGAGTTTGACCCAGACTAGGTTTGGTTGCGTAAGACGGGGGGCGACCCGGGTACCAGCCGGCGCCGGGGCGGCCATGGCCTGGGGTTTAGTGTGTGGGGTGGAGGCTCTGCTGCTGAGGAGTGGGACCTTCGTGTGGCAGATCGTCGTGTGGATGATCCGGAGGTGTTACCTGCAGAGGATGAGGTCATGTCAACAGTGCCTGCAGACCTGCTTCTACCTGGGCGACGTCTATCAGGTACTGTCTCGAGGTTAGAGATGATTGCAGTCGGCGTTTCGGGGGGGTTTGCGACAGTCCTGGTTTTGATTCTGTCTGTGTTTTATACAGAAGAGTGCATTGTTTTCGGCTGCCTAAAGTATGATTGTAATACGAACGCATAAAGAACTCAATACGGCATTTCCATCGAGTTTTTCGAGGATTAATCATCTCTACTCTTCACAATAACGGCTCAATTATGTACTTGTACATACATTCAAGGTATTATTTTACCATATTTTTTACCTATTTCATCTTAGGCAGCCCTATGCTAAAGTGCGCTTCGAGTACATTTACATATTTAAGTACTTAATAAATATACCTTGCAGTTGTATTTATGTCCAGTAAGATAGATTTTTATGCTTAATGCAGTTTAATTGTGAGAAAGTAGTGCTGAAGTATAACTAAAGAAGCTTGGAATGGAAATGGAAATGTTTTAAAAATATATATTCGCATATGTAGTTCAAAAGCCTGAGAACACATTAAAAACCACTCTCATTAAAACCGGAAGTTATTCAGAAAGCTTTCAGGTTTAAACAAAGAATCACTGTGTCGTTAAAGAAGAACTGTTTTTGGTCAGTAAGCAAATGTGTTCTGTTATATATTATTAACAGTATAATTTGTAAGGGGGGGAAAATACATCATTTTTTTTTTTGGCTTGGTGGTGTATGATCTTTGCATCCTATTGTTCATTGTGATGCCACCGCATTATTATATTATCATACGTAAAGTTAATTTTCTCCAAAAACCATCAACGGCTCAAACAGAAGTCGGAAAAGGGCTTTTGAAACTTTCCCATAGCATGAGTGTCATAATGCAATAATCCTGCGCATAGGTTTAGCCCTTTAGGATTTGGAAAGCCAATAATCCTCCACGAAAATAAGCGTACTAATAAAACTCTAAGCATTACGCTCCGCATTTATCCTGACCGAAGATTGTATCGCATTCTGTATTCATTTTTAGTGAACTTTTACAAGAACACCTCAACAGTAACATAAAATTACACATCATCTCCACCACAGTATATTGTAAACGGGCATTTTTGGTATCGGTCGGTTTATAGCGCAGAGATTTTGAGTCGAGCTGAAAAACAAAGCAATTTCGTGCTGTTTTTGTGGCTGCGTAAGATTCGACTGGTTTGTTAACAGATGTTTTATCTATTTAAAAATGCACCAGCTTCGTTTCTTTGTCCAACATCCTGTTGTTATTTTGAGTGACAAAAAAATAAGTAGTTTCTGGTTTGTTCTGCACACCAAATGTGAGCTTTTCCGCAATACACCCACGTGCGTGGCTTCTGGTGCAAAGAGAATGCAAAGAAAAGAGAATTTTCTGCAAAAATGTAAAGAAAAAAACGTAAAAATAAAACGAAGCTGCCGGCTGAAGAAGCTTTCATTGGCAAAGGCCCACCCCATGAGACCATTTGAACAACGTATCAAACAATCGATCACGGTTTCTGTCAGCGTCACGCTTCGGGACGTGGAAATGTCATGGCAATAACCCATATTTTAAAGATGTCACCAACGAATCAAGTTGAAATATTTCAGCGTTTGGTGGATCCTGATAAGTGCTCATCGTCATAGTTGTGAACAACTTTGTAAACGGCTTTCTTCTTTCACGGGGGAGTTTGGCATCTTTGTTTCTAGGCGGAACAATAAAATCCTGTATAATTCAACCAATCCAACGTCTCGCCAACTTTCTGTGGGTGTGATGTGCGAGGCTGAAACTGGATGTTCAGCCCTAAAACTGGAAAAAAAAAAAAAAAAGTAACATGTTTTTAAAAAAAGAAATGTCATGGGATATTTATTTATTTATTTGGTTGGTTCCTTTAGTTTGGGTTGGTAGGTTGGTTGGTTAACTGTTTTGTCTGTTTGGTTAATTGATTGTATGGTTGGCTTGGCCGGATGGTTGATTGTTTGTGTGGTTGTTCGGTTTGGTTCATTTCAAGTTTGTATGGTTAATTGGCTGGCTGGTTGGTTGTGTATTTGGTTGGTTAATTGGTTTGGCTATTTGTTCACGTGGTTGATTGGTTCAGTGTTTGGTTTGTGTATTGATCGGTTGTTTATATCGCTGATTGACAGGTTGTTGGGTTAGATATTTGTATGTTTGGTTGGCTGGTTGTTTGATTGTTTATTTGTTTGGTCGATTGGGATGGTTGTTTGGATCATTTGTATGTGTTTTATTTGGTTGGTTATATGGTTGTTTAGCTAACTTTGTTGTTTATACGGTTGATTGGCTTGCTTTTCACTTTTAGTTGGTCGTTTGCTTTGTTGACTGGTCGTTTTATTGAAAGGTTGAATGGTTGTTTGTTTGACCGGGTTGGTTCGTTGTTTGGTTGGTTGGTGGAATGTATTGTTAGATTGACTGTTTATTAAGTCGTTTGTGCGGTCGGTGGGTGGTTTCACACTTGTTGCTACACAGAATACTAAAAACTTGAGTGATACTGAGTTTATCTGTTTCAATTTTGATCGTACAGACCAATTTACACTGCACCGACGCTCACCAGATTGCAGTCACATCCCAGACATTCCAAAGCCCAACAAACACTGACTCGGCAAAAACAAGCGGCATCCAACGACAACAGACAACGACAGGGTGACACAGAGATTCGATAAAACCCGGCGAATGCGTCTTCATACTTTCCGTCTGTCTGAGAGTTCAGTGTGTTCAGCCACTGTATTCCAAAATACCCAAACTAATTTCTTTTTAAAAATGAAATTGAATTTGAACGTAAAAATTCAAATGACAGCGTAGTGACATTTTTTCTTCAGGCACTTGACAATGAATCGTGCCATTTGCAGAAACGTCTCATCTGCAGAACACTGTCAGCACGCTGCCATAACAGATCTTTTCTGGGTCGTTATGGCTGCTGCTGAGAAATGCATCGTGACTCATAGATCCGCTCTAGATGACAGTTATTATACACTGTGGTAGTGAAATATTTCTGTCTGCTTACTTTCCTGTGTGTACCAACTGAACCAAGACATTGTACAACTTGAATTTTGAACCTAATGAGTTAAGCTAGTGTTCGTTGGGCCGCTGTAGTGGGTGAGGAGGAGGAGGAGCAAGTGCACGGATGCACCGATCAATCTTCTGATGTCATGCCTGTGTTCACAGATGACCGAGGGACGACTCTGCCAGGTGCAGCTCCTGGACGACAGGAAGCTGGAGCTCTTGGTTCAGGTATAACGCTTCACAGTTCTTATTCCAGTTCTAGTCTATTAAACCTCCCACTCGAGGGTAATGGACCTCAATAAACCTTGCTGTCTCGCGTTATATCGATCAATGGATTTTCTCTCACAGCCAAAGCTGTTGTCTCGTGAACTCTTGGATTTGGTCTCATCCCACTTTAACCTGAAAGAGAAGGAATACTTTGGCTTCACCTACGTGGATGACACGTGAGTACCTATAGAGGTTTCCCATTCCCAGGGAACGTTCGTAAAATACTAGCTTCTGAAAAAATATGGAACGTTCCTTGTGTTTTTTTTGAAACCGAACGAAAGGTTTGCAGTGACAAAATTTGATTCACTGAAGCCATTTATCGGTTCATTTATTTACAACCTTTCTTCTTTTTCTCAGCGTTGTCAGATACAATGTTCATCACTGTTGTTTTAAATAATGTAACTGCATATGTATCATTTCCATTACAAAAAAGGTATCGTTTTCTAAAATGTTATATTGGTCTGTCTGTTTTAAACTTGGTTTGACTCAAATGTCAAACGTTTTCTTTACAAATTTGTTTGAGCGAACCATTCAAAAGAAACCCTGTAACGATTTATATGTAACTGTGATTCGAGCAAGGCAAAATCTCACTTAGTTCCGCTCAGTCCTGCAGAAGTCATTTCTGCGCAGACGATTTTCATCTATTAGTGTTAAAGCAGAGCGTTTACTGGGCTGAATGAGATGCGGGCTTCCACATTTCAGTCAGATGACCTTTTCTCTTCCAGCGGTCAGTGCAAATGGCTGCAGCTGGACCGCAGAGTGCTGGAACACGACTTCTCCAAGAAATCCGGGCCTGTTGCGCTTCAGTTCCTGGTGAGGTATGTGATGTCTGAAGTCACATGACCACAGCGACCACAGAAGGCAGCACATTCTTGGATTTAATTACTGTGCTGCTGCTGCTGCTGCTGCTCCAAAGAAACACCTTGTTTCAGAGTAGAAGTGAGGTTTTTTGTCCTTTGGCCACCAAATTGCGATTTGTCATTTGCAGGTTCTATATTGAGAGCATTTCGCTTTTGAAGGAGCACACGACTGTGGAGCTATTCTTTCTGAACGCCAAGTCGGCCATCTATAATGTGAGTACGTCTGCGACTGTTTACCCACCAAAGTGATTCGCTGTCTCATTTCTCGCCTATATAAACAATTAGAAAGCCGCAGACCTCAGACAGTTAATATGAGTTATTGCATCCCAGGGCCAATCAAGAAGAGGGAAATTCTTGAAAGATTCTTCATTACCATCAAGACCGACATGAGCATTATTTTTGGATTCAACAGTTTAAACATAAACAAACTAATATACTTAATGTAATGTATATCAGGCAGTCATACATTAAAGAAACGGCTAATAGTTAATATTGCTAGTAAACCGAATGCATTTTAACACACGATTACCATACTTATACATTTATCATAAATAAACCCAGTTTGTTTAATTTGAGCTAATTCAATATTAATTCATATCCATTTTCAAGCATTTTCATACGTTTTAGTTTTCACAATGAACACTTTCTAATTGAAAGTAATGCGTTTTGAAAATATGTTTGTTTAAACATTTGCATATAAAGACATTCCATCTTTTTGGATCACACAGCTTTACATAAACTAATAAACTGAATGTGTCATAGTACAGTTGTCAGTAACGCACGAAAAGGTCAAG
Organism: Puntigrus tetrazona; assembly: GCF_018831695.1. Lineage (NCBI taxonomy): Eukaryota > Metazoa > Chordata > Actinopteri > Cypriniformes > Cyprinidae > Puntigrus > Puntigrus tetrazona. The sequence continues at coordinate 3,037,734 of NC_056721.1, read as the reverse complement.
TTTCTGGTTATAAAGCGTTTATAAACTGAATGTGTTTTAAATGCACAATAACCAGGTTTATATATTTATCATCAATAAATAAGATGTTCAGTTTCATATAGTTTAACTAAATATTGTTTGTTTTACAGCATATATATATGTGTATATATGTATTATATATGTTAGATATTAGATATTATGTATGTAATGCAAATCACGAATCATAAATTTGCGCATAAATATAGAGGTCACGCACATCTATCAGCCACAGACTCGTATCTGTTTTGCTTTCGGTCAGTCAACATATGAATATGGATCTCCGGTGTACAGTGGCAGTTGTCCTTTATTGTAACGAAAGGTTATATTAGGACGGTCGGTTGACTGAATAGTTCATATGTATTGATTAAAAATGAAAGATCAATTGAAATTATCGGTGCGTAACCTAATTTTGATTCACGAGCCAAGCCATTTCACTAAAACGAACCGATGCCCGTGGCACGTTTTCTCATGACATGACGAGCATGATTTCAGAGCGCCGTTGCTCAAAGGGAAGCTTTGCTTGTTTGTTCGCAGGGCGACATTGAGCTGGAGAGTGAGCTGGTTTTTAAATTAGCCGCTCATGCTCTGCAGGTAAGACCATCCGAGCTTTAAGACACACGACGTGCTTTCATGTTTTTGTTGGTGTCATGCATTAAAAAGCACATACTTTTGTTTTACAGGAATCTAAAGGAGACTATACGAGGTGTGTTTTGCCGTACTTCCTTGACACGAAGTTGGTGAAGTTGAAAAAACACCTACACACACACACACGCACACATAATTAATCTGGAAATGAAGTGGTTGTTTTCTGAAGAGAGTAAAATTAGCGTTAAAGTGAATCTCTCCCTGTCAGGCAGTACGGGGGGGACGCAGTGAACCTAAGATACGGAAAAAGACATTAAGGGTTGTTAATTGAGAAACAAGGTCAGCGTGAGATTAGAGTCACGTAATAATGAAAGTCCATGTTTTATAATAGGATCAGAAAAGTTTGACTTTTAAAGCGATAGTTCACCCAAAAATGTCGTTTACTCCGAATCCAGACTCGTGTGGCTTTTTATTTCACAGCTGTTTTTTGGCAAGCTGAAAAAAAAGCAGGCTGATTGTAGCTTTCAATCAGTACTTTAAAGCGCCATAAAAGTTGCGCTCGTGTGTTACTTGATAAAGTAGCCTTTAATTGAAGCCGTTTTTCACAAACTTGAACTCAAAATCGCAGCGCTTTTGGTTAAAGAATACATTTATGCGCATATATGTGTGTTTGTTATTCATTTTGTGAAAAGTAATGAAAGCCTAAAACCCTATAACATGTCCAGCGAAAAAAAAAGCGTCGGCTGCGTGTTGAAGACTATTTGTGTTCATTGTAGTGACGAAAGCACCAGAGTAGATCTGAAGAAGCTTCCAGCGCTGCCCACTAAAGTCCTGAAGGAGCACCCGTCTCTAGCGTACTGGTAAAACACGTTTTCATCCAGACATCAGCACATTTTGTTGGCTTTACATAAAATTGCATTTTTTAAAATGAACACTTTTATTGGAAAATAAATGATTATGGCTATCATATGCATTTTTGTTGAGCACTGCATAAAAATTGGCTTTTCAAAAAAGAAATGAAGAACCGCAGTAGTGATGCGAAAAAATTCTATTTTGAAACAGAAATAGCAAACGGCTATTTTTAAATCGTAATAATTATTCACAATATTACAATTTACTGCACTGTGTTATCAAAAAAAGTCTTGCGGGCAGATGGTCGTGGAAAGTATTGCGGGTAATTTACTAACGACGTGCGTATTAAAGAACACACTTATTTACATATCGAGCACTGTAATACAACACAAATAAAGGATGAATAAAGCAAGAAGCCACAGCACGCTAAAAAGAACCGGAGGTGAAAAAATGAAAGTTTTTCCCTGAAGCAAATGAAAAGTAACAGCATGTTTTGGCAAACGATGCGATATGCAAAACAAACGTGTTCTTCGGGCAATTAGAATAAATTAATATGTGTGGAAAAAAATACTCTCCTTTCTTCCACACCCTCTGCAACAATAACTGCAGCCATTTCCAGCGCAAAACAAATCTATTTTGGAAGATAGATAATGGCACCAGTAACGTGCAAGCGTTAGTAAAAACACGTTGCATGATTCTTTGGAATATTTTCCCCCCGTAACTTTTGTGAAAGTTAAAAATAAAATATTCAATAAGGTCAGGCGCAAAAATGACTATATTAAGTGGCCTTAACTACTATGCACTTACATTTAAAAGGCTAATTCGGTACAATGCACTTATTGTGTACATACGTAATTTTACATTGCACTCATATTGTTTAAAAATACGTATATAGAGATACATCTGTAATGAAATGTACACTCTTCAACCCACCCTCCACTTTTTTTGGAAATGGACTCATTCTCCAGTTTTACTGTGTTTGAATCCCTTCGGCCGATCTAGCGCTTTTAGCGTAGCTTAGCATAGATCACTGAATCCGATTAGACCGGTAGCGTCGCGTTAAAAACCGCAGAAGAGTGAAGTTTTAATTCGGAAAAATTTGTAAACTCTTTGATCAGCTGTAACGTGCACCGAGAGCGGCGGAAAATGAAACGTTGACATTTCCGAGGCCGATGTGACTAGGAACTATACTCTCTGTCCGGCGTAATAATCAAGGAAGTTTGCTGCCGTAACAAGGCCGCAGCGGGCGCAGTGATATCACGCAGCATATCTATTCGCAATTTTTTTTTTTTTACACTTTTTCTTATGTAAGCACACCGTATTTAAGGCCACTTAATAGAAAGTGGTACCAAAATAACTCAGTGCCAGTTCCTCACTAGTAAAACCTGACGGCACTATTTTATCGGCAAAAGATAGTTTGAGCTGGCGCAAAATACCGATTAAAATGTGATTACTGCATTATAGTGTATGTTGTCACGGTTTAAAGCGGTTTAATTACCGACGTGTCATTTAAAGCAGCGACACAGACAGTGCCGAGATTTACACGAAGAGCCCGTGAGTCCGTGATGCTGAAGCTGCATTTCTAGCCCTTTATGAGCGCTTTATGGCCGATGATCTCGCTCTGCTGTGTTTGTGCTGACGCGCTGAGCTTTGGGGAGATGTATCCTCCGTGGAGCGGCTTTCATCATCCTTCTCTTTTGCAGCGAGGAGCGCGTGATTGAACACTACAAGCTGTTGAGAGGGCTCTCCAGAGGACAGGCCATTGTGCAGTGAGTATCGGAAAAACAATGATCGGCCTCGGGGGGAGGGGGCGGGGCCTTCGGGGGAGAGCTGATTTATGATTGGCGGACCGACGTGCGCCGATGACGCTTAAGATGCTGTTAAGCGTCGATCTTAAGCCAATGTATAACTGATGATTACGATCCGTTTCAGGTATTTGACCCTGGTGGAGTCACTGCCTACGTATGGAGTGCATTATTATGAAGTGAAGGTAAAAATTGAATGCGTACTGTGTCAGACCGATCGCCATATGCCTTTACGTATCACCATTGAACTTATTAATATAATCGTATATAAATAGCGCCGTCAAAATTGGCCTTAATGCGTGTAATTCATTTTCCAGTAAAACATTTTTTTGCGCCTTTATGCAGTAAAACGTAACCCAGGCCCCTGCGACGTTTCTTAATCGTTAATGGACGTTTAATCGAATTTAATTTAGTGCTTGATAACTTCAATTTCCGCATACGTCTTACTTGCTGAAGGGCCGGGTAGCTAAATATGGCATGTATGACGATGGGTTTATGTGCGATAAATATAGTAACGAATGTTAAAATTGAAAGCGCTCATTTAGACCGTAAGGTTGAAAGGCTGTAGTTTAACGTTCAGGGGGGAAAATGTGTTTCACGGGGACTTCAGTAGTACTTGGCACTAAACGATTATAAAAAATATACTCCGTTTGTTGTTTGTACACTAATTGGAAGATTGTAAAAGCGTATTTGAGAAATGTAATGAGATTAAGTGTGATTCATTTCAGAATAATTAGTGATTAATTTGTTACTTTGAAATAATTTGACAGCACTATATAGTATTATATATTTGTTATATTTATCACTTTTGGTGCCATTTTTTTATTCTCCGGTGATGTGTAATCGCATAGACGAGCATCGAGTAATACCAATTAACAGGTTTGCATGGAATTAGGTTTAGGGTTTGGTTTAGGGTTTGTTGCTTGAAATGATGCATACTTTACTGTTATCACGGAGTACACGTGTAACTAACGCAAAGGTCTCGTCCGGCAGGATAAGCAAGGAATCCCGTGGTGGCTGGGCATCAGCTACAAAGGCATAGGACAGTATGACCACCAAGATAAAGTAAAACCCCGAAAGGTGAGTATTTGTTCCTATCTCCGGGCATCGGAGGAACATTTGTTATGTAAGCAGTCGTGAGTCAGCGTACGGAGCTCAGCGTATCCCGTGAAATGAGGCTTTGATTTGCCCGGATGAGACTCACGGCTTGTCGGCACTTGCTTTCATAGTTTATTTGCGCTTGAGGGTACGACATGAGATATAGAAAGGAAGCGTAACATTCGACACGTATCGTCTGGGTGGAAGTAAAACAACTGTTGCATCGGTGTGCGTTTGCGAATAATTGATGTATTACAGTTGGGCCGATTGGCGGCCGGGCCGGTTTTGTGTCACAGACCTGACAACCCTGCAAGCGAACGCCTTTGAGTTCTGTCACACGGTGAAATGCTTAAGAAGTCGGGTGTGTTACGCAGCGGGGGCCCACAGCTAGTGAACTCCATTTCCAGCGTTTTCTGAAATCCTCTTTTTGATTATGGCCAGGATTACGTAACTCATCACGCGCTAGGGGCGGTGAAGCGAGCGGCCCGGGCTGGGTTAGAACAGGTGGAGCAGCGGGCCCAGCCTGAGCGAGACTGATCCACCCTGAGCTCGAGCGCTGGTATCTGACTGATGTCATGAGCGGCGAGGCTGGGCCAAGACTGCGTGCCTGAGCTCCTGGAGGAAACCTGATGAGACAAGTCAGGAACCACCAGGAGAGACGCTTCGGCAGAGTAGACGCTAACATAATGAAGGAGCTCAGGATTTGATTAACGGCGTTTAACCTTCCCAAGCACCGGTAAGAGCCTCTAAAAGCTGGATAATTCAGTTTCGCACGGGAAGTCTTGAGAGGGTTTGTTCTCGCAGGGCGAATGAAACCGTGAAGGAGAAAGTGCGGGTACTGGATTTTATACGGGTCATTGGTGGACCATACTTTTAATGGAAGAATAAGTAAAGAAACGTGGGGTCGGTGTTACATGTGTGCATTTTTAAAAAAAAATTAACTTTCAAAGGTTTGGGGTCAGACGGTAAAGTGACAGTAAAGAGTTTTTCTCTGTAATGGTTTCTGTTGTAAAAAAAACAACAACAACAAGAAATGCTAATAAATGTTTGCTTTAATGCTGTCTGTGAATCCTCAGAAATGTATTCGTTTTCAGAAAAACATGAAATCGTTGATAATGATCAGAAACTTTCTTAAAACCATCAGATTTAGCCAATTCGAACGATTTCGTGACACGAAGAGTAAAATTCAGCTTTCATCGCAGAAATAAATGACATTTTAAAACATATCCAAATAGAAAGCAGCTGTTTTCACTTGTAATAATATTTGTCAGTATTACAGTTGTTACTGTATTTTTGACCGAATGAACGCAGGTGTGTTAATTGTGAGAAATCAGAAAAACTGTACAAACCCCAAACCTTTGTATGAATGCACGGCGAATGCATGCTCAAAACGACTTGGTTGCGAATGTGTTTTTAATAGCGACGAGGCAGTCTAGTTTGAGGATCGCTGTGGTTACGCGCGGTACTGCAGCGGTTGCCAGGTCGACGTGTACCGAGTCATTTGGCAGCGGGGTGTAGTCGGCGAAGCACCTCGGCTCACATGTTGTTTTTCCTGATTTAGCTCTTCCAGTGGAAGCAGTTGGAGAACTTGTACTTCAGAGAGAAGAAGTTTGCCGTGGAGGTGAACGACCCTCACAGGTGTGTGTTTTGAGTGTCTTATAGTAATGTTCTGAAATAATATTAAAATGTACAATATGTTCTATTTGAATGAATGTATTTGTGTTATTTAATGCTGAATTTTCATCATCTTATCTTCAGTGTCACACGAGCCTTTAGAAATCAGTGTAATATGATAATTTGCTGCTCAAGATGCTGAATGGAGAGTCTCAAAGAACAACATTTAATTCAGATACTATGAAACTATGAATGTATCAACGTTTGTATTTAATACAAGAAATGTTGAAAATAAAAACCTTGAAGATTAAAAAAAAATGTGTCAGCATAAAATAGTAATACTTTAGGTTTATTAGATGTATTAAGAGCTATTAAAAGCTAATAAAACTGTGTGAACTGCTGTTTTACAGAGTGTGAAGTTTTCCAGATTTAGTTTTGAATGTGTTCCAGTGACCATGCTCTTTGTGTGTGTGTGTGTGTGTGTGTGTGTGTGTGTGTGTGTGCGCGCGCGCACGCCCAGGCGAACAGTGACTAAGCGCACGTTTGGCCAGACAGGGCTGGTGATCCACACTTGGTATGCCAGCCACTCATTGATCAAAACCATCTGGGTCATGGCCATCAGCCAACACCAGTTCTACCTGAACAGAAAACAGAGCAAGGTCAGTCAGCACACACACGGTCTCTCTCGTATATACATCTATCTACGTAAGAACAGCAGGTTCATATGGTTTGACAAGAGTCGAATCCAAAAAGTGACATCAGGCGTTACACCGTTCCAGAATTATGAAACATGTCCTGTTCTTAATAATAGTTGCACTACACCCGTTGTCTTCCGGGGTGTGTGCTAATTTGAGCTAAAATTAGGAATTGGGAAAAAAAACCCCGCTTGCGTAACCAATGAGAAGGAAAGAGCACAAATGAGCTTTTTTTGTAGCTCTGTGAAATAGAACATTATACCGAACTTGTACGTCTCATAGTATGATATATGCTAGAATATGCGCTTTATTCTCTAAGAGGAAGTCAGCGAGTTTTGATGGCGCCGATCACGGAGAGGCCTTACGACTTTATAGGGTTAATGTAAAATCCCGTATCCTATTCATACCAACCGACAGGCGAAAATCACCACAGCCAGGAGTTTAGGAGACATCGCGTCCGACCTGACAGAGAACGGAGCTTCAAGGATGAACAAACTGAGCGCCGGAGTGAAAAATCAGCTCATCATGGCCAGCAACGGGAGTCTGGTTTCAACAGGTACGCGAGCTCTGATCTGATCCTCAGGATACGCTCTGTTAGCATCCAACGCGCTTCCACGCTGCTCGGACGCTTCCTCTCGAGCCTTTCCTTTACGCTCACTGTATACTCGTCACCGAAGTCCCCGACGTGATCTTTTTCCTTTTATTGCCTGCCATAACGAACGCTTCTGTTATTTTATGCATTTGTCCTCACAGGTTCGGCCGACTCTGAAATGAACGACGACCAGAAAAAGGAGAAACTCGCCGAGCTGAGAAAGAAAGAGAGAGAGATCCAGGATGTACTCGGCCAAAAACTGACGGAGCTGAAGGAAATATGCCTGCGGGAGGCCGTAAGAGCAAACAAGTCGATCGGTTGCGATCACTTTATGAAATAGCAAGTCTGATAAATAACATGGAATCACCGTATTACAATAGTCATATTGAAAAGGTATTTTGTGTTGTAGACAAATGTAGTTTAATTGTATTTTTAGTCAGAAACGATGCCTTAAATGGGTCAAAAGTGACAACGGAGACGTGTATTGTTACAAGATTTCTACTTCAACGGCTCAAAGAACAGAAAAGAGCCTTTTCTGTTTTCTTTGGATTCCCTAGATCAGTGGTTCCCAACCTTTTCTTGTTTGAGGCACCCTTGGAAAGCCTTTCAAAAGTTTCCGGCACCCTTATAAGGAATGCTAATGCTAAATGCTAATGCTAATGCTAAATAGGCATCAATATATGTCCTTTTCTTCGAGAGAGATGCGTGTTGCCCCTTTTCGCAATTTGATTCAGATGGAGCAGGAACACCTTCAGTGTTTGACTTTGAAGCAGTACCAATACTGGAAGCCACCATTTGGTCTGGAGATTCATCCGCCTGTACTTTTCGCTTCCTCACTACGAACTTATCCATCCTTCTTTTTCGACGCTGTCAGATAAGATGTATTGTGAAAAAAAGGAAAAAAATCAGAGAGGCTTAAATTAGTTTCTGATAGTTAAGTAGAGAGCGACAAACACAGTTTTAGCTTATCACAAGAATTGCACTTGATCACAAATGTACGTGCACTCGTGCACGTGCTGCTTAATACAATACCTTCTGCCTCCTTTGAGTCACCAATCAGTACTGAGGCATGCTGGCGAGTGGCGACTGGCGACTCGATGTGCTGATACGCGTCAATCCACAACCCTCACTGAGGAACGGGTGGGGTGGAGAAGGACTCTCCGCTATCTCGGTAGTCCCTTCCTTCCCTCCCCCTCCAAGAGAGAATGACGTTAGTGCAATTTTTCCCCCCAAAATTTGGGCGGCACCCTCAAAAGATCTCACGGCACCCCTTAGTGCCGCGGCACACCGGTTGGGAACCACTGCCCTAGATGAAAAAAGTATTTTGATTCTTCAAAGAATCGTTTAAAAAAGTACTATTGTTTCTATAACAGGAAGATGTCAAGAAATATATTAGAACCGCTTTTGCTACATTTTGAAAATCTTAAAGACAGTATGATTTGTCATCGCGCATTCTCATTATTCTCACAGTAATGAGAATCACAATTGTTTTCCCATTGCATGAATGAAAAGGAAATCACATTGGCCCTTTTGGTTGGATTGTTTATGCGAATGATTGATCATTTTCTTCTCGTTCTTTTGTGACTTGCACCCTTTTACAGTACGTTTGATCTGCTTTCAGGAACTCACCGGCAAACTGCCGAAAGAGTATCCCCTCATCAAAGGAGAAACCCCTCCTCATGTTCGGAGGAGAGTCGGGACGGCCTTCAAATTGGATGACCTTTTCCCATATAACGAGGTTAGTGCGAAACAGTGGCGCACAACAACGTTGCCGAGTAGAGGACCGAATAATATATCAGACACTGGGGGTTTGGCTCTATTCCTCTCGCGTTTGTCTGGCATCACCTGTACGATTTCAGCTGCCAAATAATTCCAGGATGTGGCTTTGCATTGGAGATCAAGCTTGGAAAAAAAGAAGAAGGGATTTCTGTTCATCGATCGGTGGTTTCGCCCACAGGTTTTGATTGAGAACTTGGGATATATTTGTTTTTGAAGCGACAGGTCGTAATGGGTCTGTATCGTCTTTGTAATGCAATGTACGGACCGCAAATGTTGGCGATTCTTGTCACTCGTACAGACAGGCGTATTTCAAGTTTTGGCATACGGAATACTAAATAATCAACAATCTTTTTTCTTAGGATCCGTACCTCAGAAATCTGGAGAGCCGGTTTGCTTTGCAGCAGAAAATCGTGGAGGCGGCCAAGAAGCTCGCCGCTGAGCCTGACATCTCTAAATTAGTGAGGAAGAAAAGGAGGAGGAACTGTCTGGACGCCATGCAGAAGCTGCAGGAGATTGAAGACGAAATGAACCAATACAGACTGAAGAAAGGGCAGAAACCCACACAGAGAGCTTCTGTGATCATAGCCGGTATGTCAGACAGGGGCTCATCGCAGGTCAAGAAAGTAGAACAACAGCAACGCAAAAACTGTAGTACATTGAAATCTTAAAGTGACTTGAAGAGAGATGTAGTGCCTTTTTTTTTTTATTAAAGCTTGCCATTTAATATTATATGCAAAGACGATATATGTTAAACGTATACATTTTGCAACTGTATCATGACAAATGTGTTACAAATGACATCCACGGTGCAAGTTTTGATAGAAAGTACATTGATAGTATACTTTGATATACAGTACATTAAGAGAAAAAACAAATGATGGGTGCAGTTTTACTGTGACTCTGATTGTAGAGCTCATCTAATACACGCGATTGATCAATACGATCAGTTAATTTGACGAAACGATCGATTCAATTCACGTCGCGTTTCATTAACGTAACGTCATTTCTGTCTTCCCTAGACGAACTAGCTCAGTCCGAGTGCAGCTCTCTGTGTGAAAGTCTTCCTCTGGATGACGGTAATGACTTTAATTGTGAAACCACTATCAGCTCTCTGCTTATGTCATTAAGATTTACGACAAGTCAGCATTGTTCCCTAACGTAGGCACCGAGGCACGCACGTTAACGCACTCCTAGTAGATCCAACAATGAATTTATATGCAGAAAACACAGCAGTGAAAAACGATATGTGTGTCTCTAGAAGACGATGGCCAGAGGCCGCGTTCCCGCTCCGTCCAGTGCTCTCCGTGTCTCAGTCCTCCTCTGTCATCGTCCGGCCTGGAATACGACGCAGAGAGACGATCGTCATCGGGCGACACGCATCACGACGGAGCTCTTAACAGGTGCGAATATATTCACGTACGACATGTCCGACAGGTCAATGTGATTTCAAGTGTAATTTATGAGAACATTTGTAAGTATTTATCAGTCACGGTAGCGGTTGTCGCGCGCTGAAGCACGATAAACGTGTTTGCAATTGTCTAGCCTTCTGGCCTATTTGGTAGCTACGCTGAAAAAAACGTCACGAAAAGAATGTGTCAAAATATCGTACTTTTCTTTTGAGCTCTGGGTTTAGCCATCGTCGTCACTGGAATTCTTTTGTCTCTATTCAGATTAGATCATGAGGTCCAAGGCCCGGGACATTATTACGTCCCCCGCGAGGTGTTCTCTGCCCAAAGCAGTCCGTGTAAAACTTTAGCCAGAACGCCAAAGGACCTTGGCAGCTTACCGCAAACCCCCGTCATGCCCCGTAACGCTTACAGCAGCAGCCAGCTCAGGTGAGTCGCATTGTCACAATGCAATACAATTCAGTGCATTCTCTGTGACCTAAAGCAAGGCTTTTTACGGCGTCCCGTAGGTCGGACGGTCACGTCCGTGGTTTCCGGCACCGCAGTGGCAGTTTGGAGTCCCAGTCGCAACTCGTCCACTCTCGCCGCGCAAACAAGTCGGCCTTCCCGCCGTCTCCGTCCCGCCGTAGCAACAGCACCGAGGCGCTGGACGATCGCTCGCCCTACACCAGCACGTCCAGCGTGGACTACTGTCTCCCCTGCTCGGCCGCTCCTCCCTTCCGCACCGCGGACTCCCAATCCCACGACTACCGGCTCCACCGCAAAGCGGAGATCTACGGTAACACGGGCAGCATGCCCAACTTGGTCCCTCACAATTCCGGCTGTTACGGCTACCGGCAGAACCACTACGGCCCCACCGCGTACTACGTGGCCGGGTATCCCGGCTTGGAATACGAGCCTTGTTCTAACGGAGCTTACGTGTACGAGAGCGAACTGGAGGGTCACTATAACGTGAACCCCACTTACCCGGCGCACGGTTACCAAGGTCGTAGCCGGAATAGGCATTACGGAATCGAGGGGTCGGATAATTTGTCGCAGAATCCGTACGCCACCGTGAGGCCCCCTAGAGGAAGACAGGGACCCTTGAACGAGGTGTTGACCAAGAACATGTACAAGGCTCTGGTGGCGGAGCACCTGAAGGGATGGTACAATCGCAGCGCCGGACACAGGGACCCAGGAACGTATCAGCTGGTGTACACTTACAAATACGACCGAGGTTCCCAGCACAGCTTGGGTTACCAGACGCTGCCCGCGCCCTTCAGCCACTCCAGCCGAACCAACTCGTTCTCCTCAGGTAAGGGCGAGCAATTGTTTGGCCAAGATCCTTGTCGTAGAACGTGCCTCTGTTCTGTCAGAGAGAAGTTAGCCCGAACTCTGTACGTAGCTAGCGAGCATACGGCAGCCCAGCTGAACCAAACGCGTTCTCAAATGTGGATAGTCAAAATAAAGTGTCGGAAACTTGTTTGTAGCTTCTTTTTAAGAAGAGACCAGGAGATTCTTGGTAAAGCAGGAGTTTGTTTTTGTTTTTATTTCGTTAGGATTAGCATTCACACTTGATTTAGGACACCTACCAGATGTTCAAGAAGTGAAAGACAAAAGATATACTGTTATATCGGAATCTGTGTTTAACCTTTTATAAATGTGTAATACAACAAAAGCATCGAGCTTTGTTCTGATGAAACACCCGTCTTCCTCACCAGTGTCGTCTACCGCCAGCGGAGGGGGGAACTGGCAGAATCCTTTAGCCGTGGGTCTGACCGACGGTGAACCGCCAGACGGACCCTCGAGCGCTGGGGCTTACAGTCCTTTGTATAATCGCAGTCCTACACACCACAGGTGAGAAAGGGAAAAGTACTCGGGACGAGACCCGCAGAGTATTGAAAATGGGTACATTGGTCATACAGTAATCTGTATTCTCGGATACAGACCCTCTCATCTCCCAATAGCGAGGCCGGTTTAGCGACACCTTAAGTGGCAGGTTCAGGCGTTTTTAATTAGGGCTGAAGCTAAGCTCTACAGCAGTGGTTCCCAACCTTTTCTTGTTTGAGGCACCCTTGGAAAGCCTTTCAAAAGTTCCCGGCACCCTTATAAGGAAATAGATATTTAAAATCTCTCTAGCTTTTTTCTTATTATTTATTTATTTGTTTCATTTCGAGAGTTTGCATGCAACAACACCTTATACCTAGTCCTAGATGATATGAGAATACTGTTTACACTGATTCTGCCTTAATAAAAAAAAATAGTATTACGATGCAAATATGTAATTGTGACAAGTTTTACTGTAGTTGCACAATGTATTCAAGTAGTTACAGTGTTACACTACGATACAAGACAAACACACAAATAGACCACAGTGCACCATGCATGTATACTGATTGTGATTGATGCTTGGAACACAAACTCTTGATATCAGGTGTTATTGTTGACAATGCCACCCGCATATCGTCCTCCAGTGAAAGAAGCCTATTTCTTTGTTTCGATTTTATTGTAGCCATGGCAGAAAATGCCTGCTCGCACAGATACGATGTGGAGAAGGGCAAAAGTAGAGAAACAGCTTTGTGACCCAAATTAGGGTATTCCCCCAATGTTGCATGCCAAAAAGCTGCCAGTGTCACGTCACTCTTCTCAAATGTGACTTTCAGTGTTGAATCAGCAGACATATCAAGAATTCACAAAATCACAGAGGCTTAAATTAGTTTCTGATAGTTCAGTAGAGAGCCACAAACGCAGTTTTAGCTTATCACATGAATTGCACTTGATCACAAATGTACGTGCACTCGTGCACGTGCTGCTTAATACAATACCTTCTGCCTCCTTTGAGTCACCAATCAGTACTGAGGCATGCTGGCGAGTGGCGACTGGCGACTCGATGTGCGCCCTGTGCTGTACGTGTGTTATACGCGTCAATCCACAACCCTCACTGAGGAACGGCTGGGGTGGAGAAGGACTCTCCCGCTAGAGACCTGCGCGGGACAGATTTTTCACGCCCGCTCCCGCAACAATCTAGATAATATTTTTTTCCCGCTCCCGCCCGCAATATTCAAGTTTTGTCCCGCTCCCGCCCGCATGTAAACATTAAAACTGTGCACACTGATGACGCTTCAGACCTGAACTTCCACACTTGTGGCTGCTGTATGCGAGTATTTAGCTGCATTTGTCGCAGCTCGCAAAGGAAAGGTGCTTTCCATACCGTCACATACTATAGAAAAACATTTCCAAATATCGGATTTCCCTTTGTTTGGCTTTGTAGTTCTGTATGTTCCTTTCTTTAATAATGAACTAATATCTGTAGCACTAAGCGCTCCACCTGTGTCATGCTCTTCAGACATTTTGCCTCGGTGTGGGTCTTTGTTCCTCGTAAGAACCACGTGAGAATGTACGTTATTTTGAGTTGTTTGTGTTGCTTTTGTGCAGCAGATAAATAATATTTCATTTCTTTTTAACTATTTAATTTGAAGATATTTCCATTTTGCGGGAGTCCCGCAAATAATTTCATTCTCCCGCAACCCGCACACACGAGGACCTGGGTTGCGTCGGGTCCCGCGAGACCCGCGGTACTCCCGCGGGATTGCAGGTCTCTACTCTCCGCTATCTCGGTAGTACCCTCCCCTCCCTCCCTCCCTCCTCCCCTCTCCCGCCAAGAGAGAATGAGGTTAGTGCAATTTTTTCCCCGAAATTTTGGCGGCACCCTCAAAAGATCTCACGGCACCCCTTAGTGCCGCGGCACACCGGTTGGGAACCACTGCTCTACAGGATAGCTACAGGTCTTCCAAATCCAGGAAAGACCGACGCAACCTTTCAGACGCAGCGGACTTTACCTTTAGATGTCCCATTTAATGGGATTAAAAAAGAAATTCAAATGAAGCTTTGGGACCGTCACGATGTCATAACATGTGTGTGGAAGTGGAAGCGACTCTGAAGACCTCGATGAAGCGGTTCGGGTGCGTTTAATTGGGGCTGGAGCTAAACCGTCCAGGACAGTTGCCCTTCAGGAGCAGGGTTTGACACCGTGGTTTTTCCCGTGGTTTTCGATCATGCGTCTGTCTTGTCTGACACACTCATTTGAATTCATGAACCTTTTTCCTAACGAGGGAGACATGCAGATTGAAAAAACCACCGCCCTAGGTGACAGCTAACGTTTAATACGACGTGTGTTTTGAACTGCAGACACGTATGGAAGTAACGCTGTTGTATTTTGGTTGAAAGGAGGATATGCGGCAGTACAGCGTTTGAAAAACAAACGAGTACCGCATCCAAGATGAAACAAAAAACGTAACCGATAGAAAGCGTAAAAATGAGAAAAGATGAAACGATACTGTTAAGTAAGGGATAAAAACAAAGAGGTGGAAGAACCGAACAAATAATAAAAGAGAAAGCGTCAAAGAAATACAGAAAAAACAATTCTGTAATTCCGACCCATGACATAATTTGATGCGACTCCAATCTTTCGCGATTGTAGTCACGTTATATTTGGATCATTAATGAACGAGAATACTTTGTAGTTTTGACTTTAAAACTACAGAGTCACGACACATCTGGGCCAGTCCAGGTCTTAGTCAGAGGCTACCCCGTAGATGGCTTACCCTTATCGGCCATTTCCTCGATAGACTGAAAAAGAGTAATTGTTTTATGCGTTCCCTAAGTACACTGTAAAAAAGAAACCGGCAGCTGTGGTTGCCAGAACTTTACCGTCAAAAATACGGTAGCAACGTTACTGGTTTTACGGGATTGCACCCACTGTACTGTATATTTTAGGGATTTTAATGCTTTTTTTTACGGTTAAAAACTGTCTAATTAACACATTTACGTTGCTATAAAGACAGTTTGTACCCGTCAAATTCCAGGGTTTACACTGTAATATTTACGGTTCATTACCACCTTTTTTACAGCTCAGAACTGTATAATTGAAAGGTTTACGTTGTAATAATTACGGTTCATTACCATCTTTTTTTACAGCTTATAACTGTATAATTGAAAGGTTTAAACCTCAATATTTACGGTTCATTACCATCTTTTTTACAGCTCAGAACTGTCATAATTAAAAGGTTTATGCTGTAATAATTACAGTTCATGACCATCTTGACTGTCTGATTTGAAGATTTATTTTGTAAAAATTATGGTTAAAGCAGATAGGAAACTATTTAAACTAAGGAAAAAACAAAATATGTAAATTATATGAAATTATTTTATTACAAATCAATTAAATATAAGTGAATTCATGAAACAATTCTGTGAAAGCATAATTTTATCACACTAGCTGGGAGCTGGGAGAGATAGAAGTTACATTGCTAAACATCAAAATGAAATAATCAAAAACCGTCAAGCGGTCCCAAGTATTTTTAATGAAGACTGGCAGGCATTTCAAACAACATTATCAGAACATTTTATCAGAAGTAAACAATGGCTTAAGATCAGTCTTAAAATCAGCATCAGACTACGCATTTAAAATGTAGATTCAGAGTTTCTGTTCCCTAACTGCCACTTCAAACTGAGCTTGGGAATATATAAAGGTTGTCGAATATTTACAATAATAACTACTAAAGCAGAACAAAGCACAACACAAGTGCTTAGAGAGTATACATTTCAACGTTTAACAAGAGTTTAAACATGGAAACCGTTTCCGTCGCAGGCCACCTTTGCGAGGTCTCTCGCCACTCGTGATCAGAAAGGTCAGAGATGAAGGTGAAGACTCTTGGGTTCACTGGGAGTCGTTTTTTGTTCTTCTTTTCCACGACCTTTGTGCCCTTTTCAGGATTGATGATGAAGAAGCACCTTTAAAAGAACAAAAAAAAAAAACAACAACACTGAAAACCTCTGCAAATGTAGCCACATATACAAAATGTCACAAAAATACACCCCTCACATTTCAACGATCATTTTGATATATATTGTTAAGGGAAAATACTATAGAAATGAAATGTGGATATATTTTAGAGTAGTCCATAAGTTTATCTTAAGACGTACCAAAGAAGAATTTCTAGTATATTAAGTACAAAATTAGTGCATGAAAATAGAGCACATTGAGCACTTGAAGTACATTGCGGAAGTGTAGTTGTTTGCCACCAAGCCAGTTCGTGACCCCCAGAGTATATATTTCCTCTGTAAAAATACCTTAACATACAGCCATAAGTGTCAAAATAGCTTGCAACAGAAGCGAGTACACCTAATGTTCAAACAGATGTATGTCATTTAATCATGCATTGCCATATATCCTATTCATCACATTCATGTTAGTATGAGATAATTGTACACATACCAAATGTGAACATCTCTAATACAGTAGACGCAAATGTGTATGGTCCCGTCAAGCAGACAAAAACATTAACACGATGAATAGGACATGTGGCAATGCATGGTTAAATGACATTCATCTGTAAGTTGCACTCACTTTTGTCGCCAGCTATTTTGACAATAATGACCGTATGTGAAGTTATTTTTAGAGAAGAGGAAATCTATACTTGTCTACAAGTAACATATTGACTACTTGACAATATATCCATATTTCATTTCTGTAGTATCGTCCCTTAAGAAGATTGTGAGGGATATCGTAAACCTCGCCTCCTAGGTGTCTTTACATACGTTTGCAAAAATTCAAGCACTGATGCCAGTTCAGTAGGGTGGTGTGTACTGAAACAGTAATAACTGCCCAACGTTAGGCATTTAAACGGCAGCGATGAATGCAGTGACGTCATGATTCACAATCTTGCGGTCCACACTGAGCATAAATCGAACAGCAGCATAGCAGGAGGGTCCTGTGGATACATTTCAATACAATAAAGTTATGTGCATGTAGCGAGGTATGCGTATTTACATATTTGACTCATTTGATCATAAAAATTGCCGTTTATTTAGTCCTGCCCTGGAAAACTATTTCACATAATATATTTTACACATTCTACAACGCAGATTACTCACAGACTCCTTTTACTAAAGTGACCTAGTTTAGATACCCCAAATGGTTCATAATTAAAAAGTATAAGGTCATTCACAACTGTTACTTTAAAGGCCAAATATGCAGAACATGTCAAAAGCAAATGATGTGCTAGTTTTATGTCTAATATGAAACAAGACTTGTGAAAGAAAACTACCACAAAACACAGAAACGCTCATGATTTAGGTCAAATCATACAGTATTAAGCATCTAGGGTATCTAAACTTTAGAACTGAATTATTAGTAGTCCGTGTTGTGAAATATACGTAAAACCATCTATTATGTGGTGCAGTTTGATCTGGGCAATCCTAATTAAACATATACTGCAAGGAGTATGTGAAATATATATATATATATAAACTCAAGATGAACATTTAATCGTTAAAGCTTTGAGGGTGCTACTGTATAAGAAGAAAACTGAAACTTACCGCACACAATAATGCAAGGCGTCGGAGGCAGGTTGTCCAACTCTACATCCTTTGCAAGGCTTGTCTCTTCTCGTACATAATGAAGAAGGAGCTCTTGTTTCTCATCAAAATAGGAGAGAAGTAGAAGAATCGTGTCTTTCACATCCTCTGAGCGACCATTCGTCTGTCCTCTCAAAACTTCAAGTTTTGTGACAGCCCGTAAGACACGCTTGTTCCTGGTTGCACAAAGATTCCTCGTAAAGTTCAACAGCCTGTTTCCTTTTCTGTCCCTGTGAGGTCTTTAAAGTGCACTTCCATTCCACTTTCCTGAAACAAAAATGGCCTCTCCTCAGTGAGAGTTTTCATGTCCGTTCCATTGTCGATATCTTTTCGTTGACTGTAGTATGTAGACTTTACGAGAAACTCTCAGCAGTTTCACTGAGGGGCATAAATGTAACTTCCCAATGAACGCAGCCGTATGTATCTTGGACTGCAGCTCTTTTTTCGGGTGTGACTTCCTCAGTGTCACATTCGTCTGTATCGTGAATGCGCTTTTTGTATTTTTGGTGTGCTGGTCCTTCTTGCATTTTTCGACCCTGGCTTGAGATAGTTTGACCAAGGAGTAGTATCCAGGACCAATCACGCTGTCTGTAAAAAAAGTTGGACCAGGAATAGTTCAACCAAAATGAGAACCACCATCACCGTTTATTATCCTATTGTTATTAAAAAACAGGTGTTCATTTAGAATGACAAAATAGTAAGTAAATTCCAAACTTGTTTTAACAGTTGAACAGTTACTTTACAGGGATAGTCCCAAAAACCAAAATGTATGTTGTGTATATATTTTATTTCAAATATAATTGTGACCATTAAAAGTATAGTTGACCCCAAAATACAAATTCTGCAATCAATTACTCACCCTCAAGTTGACCCAAACCTGTATATATTTATTTGTTTTGCTGAAGACAACTAAAGAGGTATTTTGAAAGTGAATGGGGCCTCTGATCCGTTTATGTTCAAAGATTCTTCAAAATGTATTCAGCATTTGCGTTCAGCGAAACATAGACCTTTATACAGGTTCGGTGACAGAATTTTCAATTTTGGGTGAACTATCCTTTTAATGGTCCCAATTATATTTAGCCTCGCCGTTAAAATAAAATGTATGAAATATAATACATTACCAGAAGTAACGACAAAAGCATTTGCTGCTTTTTAATAACAAAAGTAATACGTACGTCTGACCATAAAAGCGATAGTTAATGTAAAAATTGTACAATTCTGTCATCCTTTACTCGCTCTCTCAGATTGTTTCCATTAGCGAGAATGTCAGTAGCCAAACAGGGAGTAAATGGGGGGATGAGATCTGCTTGGTTACTTACAAATATCTTCCTTTGCGTTTAGCGGAACAAAGAAATGTGTATGTACGTTTGGAACAATCTGAGAGAGCGAGTAACTGACAGAATTGTCATTTAGAAATAAAACCATCCCTTTTTTTGTTAAAATATACACGGACTTACTGGTCTCCTTTAGAACAGAAATAAATGTCCTGGCTTGAATGGGCCTCAGTACAGCTCCCAGATCCGATTTCTTCTGGGGTCTCCACTCCAAGTGATTTGAAGGTGTCCTCAAGAGATTTTTTGTAGTTGCGATTGGGAGTTCAGGTAATACAGCATCAGTGGCATCGCTAATGTTTGAAATGTTTAGCTCTGAATCATCCATTTCTGAAAAACAACCAAAACAATCTGAGAAAATACAGATCGACCATCATGTTCAGCGTGACATCACACTGTGCTTTAATGGAATTAGCCTTTTTTCCATTCGTCATATATGATGTTAAAGGATAGAAATGTGCCAGGTCATTGATTTTCACACAGTGCATTATTTCGGTCTGATTTTTCAATTCACGCAAATGGTATGCAGGAATGAACTCTGTTACATAGTTTCTCAGCAGAAAATGAACAACTTTATCTTTCATGAAAATAAGTGCAAGTTCTCCAAACTCTACTGAGTCCATATGGTTTGTCACAAGGAACTGGCCTTTTTTGTATATAGCGTACCCCTGTACATGACTTGTGCTGAGACTTTGGTATTGTTCTCTGTAAATCCAAACTGCCTCACTGCATCTTTAACAGAATCAGCATATAGCTGTGGGTAATATATGCAGTGGTGTTTTTTTCTCTCTCACACATCGACCCTTCTGACAGATAAGCCTGGTACAATTGATGCCTTTCAGAGAGAGTGAAGCACAGGTTTTTGAAATTCTTTACGTTTCTAGCGCATCTTTTAAAGTAACCGTGCTTGCTCTCAAGTAGTGATGCTTAGGCTTTAGTCCATGTCCTGGAAAGAGAGAGAATGTGCAAGCAAGATATTCTTGGATAAGAACATGAAGGTATGCGACCTCTGGCAATGAAATGTTCTGCGCACAAATCATCTCCACAATGTCTTTTAGTTGAAGGGTCAACTGCCAAACATCATCCATGGGCTCTTTGACCTTGTCACACATGATCGCAGGAAGAAGTCCAGTTCTGAACAGCCTGACCAGAAAGCCTTACTCTGTTGGAGTTCACTGCACTGCACTGTACTTAAAATGCGTCTATTCAGAACTGAATACTTGAGTACTTGAGGTAAAGGGCTCAAAAATGTCACGGCCTAAACAGCGAATGAAAAATGGAGCCAGATGTTACACCTTCAACGTTTTGTCGTCCCTCAGACTGTAAAATGTCTACTGCAGATTGGTAGTTTTCAGGAGTGCGCTGAGGTCCACATGCATTTGGATCTGTTTGAAAATGTGCTCGTGTCATCCGGCAATACCTGCAGAAATATTGGGAAAAACTAAAATGTTGTGTAAAACCATATTACAATATTACGAGACCCCTGCAATGCACAAAACAGTCCCTTTGACTTTTTTCTTTCTGAAATGAGCCTTGACAAAACTTTGTCATGGCCAAAGTGTTTAAAGTGTTTTTGTCGACACAGCATTACAAGTGACACGCGGTCTGTATTTGATCTTATATGAGGTGGTAAATTGCACAATTTGGCCATAGGTCAGACTCCAATAAACACGTCAAAGTGTCTTTCAATGGAACGTAGCAGGCAAACCTAAAAAAAAATAATAAAAAATGTAAAAGCGCTGTTAATTACAGCAAAAGAATATTTCCATTTTTCAAATCAAACGTACAAATGTTAAAGTGGACGTAGGCAGACAATTGAACCAAACAATTGTAAAGTCCTTCTATACAGTGTTGCACCAAAAATGTGAGAAATGTTTATGTCCCGTCTCCTGAGTTGTGTTTTTCAAGTGCACACTGTACAGTGGTGTCAAATATGTTGATGTATTTTTAATGAGACCCGTTAAGAGGGCAATAATTGCACATAACCTTACAAAATGAACAAAAGGCTTTTACTGTAACACAGATGTCAATATCTGACTTGAAAGCATGACTGAGAAATATGTTTGGAACATAGTCTTACGTATACTTAATGGTGGTCATCAAAGAGAATCAAAGCACTCTACTGTTGTTTGAAATGAAAGCAAACGTGTTTACGACATTAGAAATGAGCTATTAGCTAACAAGCTAATATATCCAAAACGGATTCTTACTCTTACACAATGTGCTACAGAGGTCTGGCAGTCACGTGACCAGTTCTGCTTACGCCGCCATACTGGGAGGAAATATATGAAATAAATGGGGCCGGCAGAAGTGTCACGGCAACAGAGTTCACTGCAAACTTGAATTCAAAGATGTTTACCAGATTTGAAGCTCTTTAATGTCATTTTAGGGTTACTATCCAACATGTTGAAATTGTGTCTGGTTTGAAATGATTGTTCAACCACCAACGATACCAATGCTACAGTGCTCAAAAGATCTCGCCTTTAAGAACGTTTTGTCGTCTTACTAGTGCATATCTAGGCAGATATTATTAGCACTTTTAAACTCTATCAAGGGTTTGGTCAAATATGAGCAGTTCTTCCAGGCCCGCTATAATCCAAAATATGTGTTCGCTGTGTCCCGCGCGAGGCTTGTCGTGTCAAAATGTGCAATTACCTGGAATTGCCCAAGACATAATGTTTTTCTGGTAACGATGTTAATGTAACGATCAAATTTTGTTTACGTGTCATCACATGTTGGACATTTATACTATGGGCTTTGAAATCTGAAGTCACATGGGATTGCCAGAAAAATGTTCCAAAAACACACATTTCACATGTTTTTTGCACATGTAAGAAATTCATGTGTCTTAGTATATTGTTAATGAACTGCAATAAGCCGTATTTTACAGTTATGACATGTTTTTTGGAAGACGGTTTTATCCTGTAGCATTTATACGGTACTTTTTGATATGTTTTTAACTGTTAAATGTAAGGTCATACTCTGTAAAAGCAATTACGGTTTTTCACTGTAAAATCAATGGTCGTCCCATGTTTTGTGGAATACGGTTTTATTCTGTACCATTTATACGGTATTTTACTGTGAAATTTACGGACATTTTCTACAGTGTAAATAACACGCAAAGCGTATTGCCGGCGTTTGTACGGGCCAGAGAAAGTGTGTCGACGCTTGGAGGCTGCTAGGTGTTTTTTTTTGTTTTTAAGTAGTCCTAATTGTCCTCGGCATGTTAAAAACGAGCAACGTTCGTAAACCCCATTTTGTCATTTCACACAGGAACGATAGTTTTGAATGCCGTTTATGTGTAAATGCACCAATCGACGGTTTGACTCAATTGTCAAATTGTCGACACCATTTAATGTTTGCATTTTCTAACGACAGGTTCCCGTCAGAAAGCGCCGCCTCTCGCGCATCGGAGCCGGCGGAGGTGTTCGGCGCCGGCTGTTGTGACGCGGACCATTGAAGAGCACGCGAGGCCGGGTCGTGTTGAACCGATACGAGTCGATGTAGTACCCGAGCCTCAGAGACTCGGCCCGATTCCAAAGCTCTCGTGATCGTCTCCCGAAAGCCTGAGCTCGGGCGATTTTGACAAGATGACCGAGAGGCGGTTCTGAACGGCAGTCCCCGACGGAGCACAAGCTGATACGCAGCACCGGGAACGGGAAGCGGAAGGAAACGAGCGCCTCACGGACGGACGTGCGTTTCCAGCGGCCCAAAGGCCCGGTGAAACGGGCAAAAGTGAAGATCAAGCAAACGAGACGCGCACGCTCACGGCGAATGTCACTTCCTAGGGGGCGTGAAACGATGTAAATATTATTGTGACCGAGCCGTGCAATCGTGTGATAAGGGAGCGGTTTGCTCGCTCGACGCCCTATATATATTGCGTCCCGCACAAATGTGTTAGAACAGCACTGGACAGGAGCCCCCGAAACCCAGATGTTAGTTGTTAGGGGAAAAAAACCAACAGGCCAAAAAAAAAAAAAAAAAAAAAAAAAAAAAAAAAAAGACATTTTAAGGAATAGCGTAAGAAGGTCCGGGTTGTAGAGAGGCATCCGAAAAATGCTGTCGATGAGTACATTGTTTGCTCACGTTTCTGTTCGGGTCGATGCTTTGCATGTGGAAACACACACACACACACACACACACACACACACACACACTGCACTGCACTGCACTTAACACGGAGGTCCAGGTAAGATGTTGTAGAGAATGTGTAAATAGTAAAAGTACTGTAATTGTCTTATTTTTGAGTCGACGCTTTATGTGAAACAAATGTTTTTGTGCTA
Organism: Puntigrus tetrazona; assembly: GCF_018831695.1. NCBI lineage: Eukaryota > Metazoa > Chordata > Actinopteri > Cypriniformes > Cyprinidae > Puntigrus > Puntigrus tetrazona. The sequence continues at coordinate 3,014,278 of NC_056721.1, read as the reverse complement.
GTCGAGGTGGAAAATGGTAACATGAAACTTTGTGAAATTTGGAAATGTCCTAAAACACGTTTAAGGAAGTAAAAAAAAACAAAAAAAAACCCTTGTGTCTGTGTACATGAACAGGATGATGACGAAAAGAATGAAAGATTAAGCGAAATCAAAAAGAAAAGAGCATAGTAATACTAAAAGGGGTTAGGAGAAGAAAAAGCGACTGTGTTGATATTATTTAATGTCAGTAACATTGAACAAGAAGCTAACGTCCAAAAACAATTAAATACCGTAACAAAAGTACGGTCATTGTTAACCGGCGCGTTCGCTAATCTGTTAGTCCGACGTGTTGTGGCGACGCCTTTAACCGACGCGGTACTGAAGCGCTTTAGACGGACCCGTCCCGAGCGGAAGAAGCACGCGATGTCAAAAGCAGACGTTTGTAGAAAGCGTTTCGATGTTTAGGTTTAAAGGCGAATCGCACGAACTTGAGCGCTTTCCCCGGCCAAAATCCGAGACCCAACATGTTTTTAACGAAGCGTCTTGACAACGTGAAAGCATCGGTAGTGTTTAGCGTGGACGTGTGCTGTTCAACGAATAACGGGTGTCATAATGAGTAGTGTTTCTGCTAGCTAGTGTGTGTGTGTGTGTGTGTGTGTGTGTGTGTGTGTGTGTGTATATGTCAATGAACGAACGAATGAATGAATGAGTCATTTGTATCGGTAGCGCTTTTAAGAAGACCGGTTGCATAAACGCACCGAACAGTGTAAAGTAGAAGAAGACAGCGACAGCGCTAATCCGGGGGTGTCAAACTGAATTCCCGGAGGGCCGGAGCCCTGCGGAGTGTAGATTGAACCCTGCTAAATCCCATATACTAGGCATGCGTGAAGTACTCGACTAGCTGGATCAGGTGTGTTTAATTAGGGTAGCGTCTAAACTCCGCGGGGCTCCGTCCCTCCGGGAATGGAGTTTGACAGCCCTGGCGTATTCAATCGAGCGGACGAGAATCAGCTGTGGCGACGCGGGAAGAAGTCCGTGCCGGGTGTTTGAGCTTGCCCTTAATTAGGCGGGAGATGACGTAAGCAAACGGTATAAAAGGCGAGGAAGGAAGCGGAAACGAGAGCGCGCGCGCGTCCAAAGGAGTTCGGTGGACCTGCGAGCCGCCCCCCAGGTAAGGCGCCGACCGGTGCGGTTCCGCGATGTTGCGCTTGCGACAGGATCCCAGACGACTCGCCCGCAGGTATGTAATATTGAAACGCATTTCGTTGGAAGCACGCCAGCCTTTCAGATTGACCAAGTCGTGCTTGATGTTGTGTGTTGAGCAGATGTTTGTCCGTCCGTCCGTCAAGACGAGCGCTTCACGCAGGCATGTAAGAAACGCGCACACACACACACACACACACAGGAGGAGTACGTTTTGAAGTGTAGGAGTGTAAAAATAGCTTGTGTAGAACTGAAAGAGCACGTCGAAAGTTGTCGGTTGTGTAAATGTGTGAATTGGTGTTTCCCCCTTTCTTTCTTTCTTTTTTTTTTTTTTTAGGAGTTGTTGAAATGCTGGAAAGGTGGTCATTGCAATTGTGGTGGCGTTCCCCGTTGTTTGTGTAACTTGTGTTTGAATAAAACGAAGTGTTTTTCAGATGTCAATGAACTACGTAATTGGGTTTTGTTGTAATGTGTTTGATTTGTTTTATTTTTTCCCCCCTTATGTATTCCACCGTCACAAGGCGTCCCCAACAGAGCGAGCGCCCGAAGGCCGTCCGTCCGTCCAGACCGCGCTGGGGCCAGTTGTCCTGTGAGCGGACGTCCAGCGCCGAAGCTCAAGTTGAAACGCAGCTGTGTCGGATGGACCGTGTGTGACTGGCCAGCCGGGTTGTTCCTGTTTGCCGCTTCGCTCTTCAAATGTATCGCCTTGTGTTGTGTAGCGATGAAATGTAACGCGTGTACGTGCCGCCGAGACTGTCATAAAAGTAATGTAAGTAATTAGAGTGGCGTTAGTTCGCTCAGTAAAAGTGTAGTAGTCGTTAGCCGTTCAGCTTGTCCGTGTCGTTCGCTCCGCTTTCACGAGCTCGTCAACTTAAGAGCGGTAAGTGAGCGAGCGAGCGTTTGTTGTGTGACGGTGAGTAAACGGCTCGTCCTCGCGCACACGTCTAGTTTACCTATTTCCCTGCATGTAATCGCGCCTCAATCGCTCACACAGAAGTTTTTCGAATTAGAGAGACGCATCCGGACCTTACCTGAGGACGGGAATAAGGCGAGGGCTGTAGATGGTGCTTTGGACGCGACCAGTTGAGTGAACGACGTACATAGTTGTAGTTATTTTGAAGAGAACAGGACGAGTTTGCGCGGCAGACGCGAGCTGGTGTTCATCCCTCCTGTAGAGAGCCTTTGAGCTAGATGGGACACTCCACTACTGTGTCTGTTCCCAGAGTTGGAGTAGGCAGTGAAGGTCCAAACGGAAAGAAAAGCAATAATTGTAAGTAATGTAGAAGAAATAACGCTTTGTAATAGAAAGATGCAAGTGAATATTCGATCCCAGTGTCGAAAAAGTAGAAACGTTTAGAAAGGTGCGAACGTAGACGTGGTCCGTTTGGCAATCCAGGCGCAAAAGATGCGTTAGGAGTAGAAGTAGGTGTAATATTGCGAGTAGTCGCGAGAGGGCAGGATTTGAGTCCTTGTGAAGTGTAGAACGAGGTGGTAGAGACTAATCCCCGTCATGTTTGTAGTGTATACAGGCCGCAGCACAGATGCAAAGAGTGTATTTTTGTAAGCGAGTGAAAGTGGTAAGAGGTAAAGAGTGTTTTTGTGTAACTGTTTGTAATTTGAAGTTGTAAGATTGTACGGCAGCCCCCCCAGGAGGGATTGAAGAGCAGGTGTGTAGAAGGGGTGAGGTTGTGGCTAGAAAGTGATGTATGTTGTTGTGCAGGCAGCAGTAGGACATTTTTGTATTTGCCCAATGACAGACCTCTGTAATGTGTCTTTAGCAGGTGTGTAAGTGTTGTACTAGAGTGAAATCCATAAAGTTTGTGCTTTTGTATGTTGTTGTGGTGTGTGTTGTTCTTTTTTCCTTTTGTAGGTTCAGAGGTAGTGGGAAAAGGTGAGTATAATGAGTGTGTGTGTGTGTGTGTGTTGGTTCCCCCTTTAGAGTTTAGAGTTTAGAGTTTAGAGTTTAGAGTTTAGAGTTTAGAGTTTAGAGTTTAGAGTTTAGAGTTTAGAGTTTAGAGAGTTTAGAGTTTAGAGTTTAGAGTTTAGAGTTTAGAGTTTTAGAGTTTAGAGTTTAGAGTTTAGAGTTTAGAGTTTAGAGTTTAGAGTTTAGAGTTTAGAGTTTAGAGTTTAGAGTTTAGAGTTTAGAGTTTAGAGTTTAGAGTTTAGAGTTTAGAGTTTAGAGTTTAGAGTTTAGAGTTTAGAGTTTAGAGTTTAGAGTTTAGAGTTTAGAGTTTAGAGTTTAGAGTTTAGAGTTTAGAGTTTAGAGTTTAGAGTTTAGAGTTTAGAGTTTAGAGTTTAGAGTTTTTAGAGTTTAGTTTAGAGAGTTTTTAGAGTTTAGAGTTTAGAGTTTAGGAGTTTAGAGTTTAGAGTTTAGAGTTTAGAGTTTAGAGTTTAGAGTTTAGAGTTTAGAGTTTAGAGTTTAGAGTTTAGAGTTTAGAGTTTAGAGTTTAGAGTTTAGGAGTTTAGAGTTTAGGAGTTTAGAGAGTTTTAGAGTTTAGAGTTTAGAGTTTAGAGTTTAGAGTTTAGAGTTTAGAGTTTAGTTTAGAGTTTAGAGTTTAGAGTTTAGAGTTTAGAGTTTAGAGTTTAGAGTTTAGAGTTTAGAGAGTTTAGAGTTTAGAGTTTAGAGTTTAGAGTTTAGAGTTTAGAGTTTAGAGTTTAGAGTTTAGAGTTTAGAGTTTAGAGTTTAGAGTTTAGAGTTTAGAGTTTAGAGTTTAGAGTTTAGAGAGTTTAGAGTTTAGAGTTTAGAGTTTAGAGTTTAGAGTTTAGAGTTTAGAGTTTAGAGTTTAGAGTTTAGAGTTTAGAGTTTAGAGTTTAGAGTTTAGAGTTTAGAGTTTAGAGTTTAGAGTTTAGAGTTTAGAGTTTAGAGTTTAGAGTTTAGAGTTTAGAGTTTAGAGTTTACTCTGGGATGTGAGCCATGCGTTTTCCTTCTGCCTTGACCACGACTCCCCTCTATCTCTTACACACTCACGCAATGCAACATTCTTCCTTACATATCTATACATACATATATGACTTCATCATATATCACTGCTTGCATTGCAGAAAAGCAATGATGATAATAATAATCACAACGCTCAAATGTATACACTGTGCAATTTATTTGTGATTTCTCAAAGTCCTGAGCCGTTTCCTCACAATCCACCACAATCTCTTAGCTTTTCTCACACACAGACATTTCATATATATATATATTTCGCCGCACATCGCTCTCCTCTTCACGATGGTCTCTCAGGTGCGCTCTGCTCACGCTCCGCACCGCACCGATACAACTCCACAGGCCTCACCTCACGTCACTCCGCCAACAGGCTGTGATTGAAAATCCTTCCGGGGACGCATCCCGCTCCGCTGCTGAACAAAAGCAACAATTACACGAGCCTCAATAAAAACATCTTTGTTACGATCCTCAACCCAATGACTCTTTCTTTCACTCACGTGGGACTGAATTTCCTCTTTTTGGCCTCCGGTGCCTGCGGGACGGAGCCTTTCTCTCTTCTTTCCGCCGCCCGGTCCCTGTACTTCAGCTGTAAGGAAATGAAGAGCGCCGCCCTGAGGTCAATACCTCGACCGTGTTAAAGTAATTCATTACACCACATAAAAAAAAATACGCCTCTGCTTTACCTCCGTTTCCGACCGCTCTTGTGGCTCCGATCGACTCTGTCTCGCTCTCCTCTGCTCCAGATTTTGCTAAACGTTACATGCCAAATCGACAGAAAAACACGTCACAGTGTTACGCTTGCTTATTGCCGCCCTAATTGTGTGTGTGCGTGTCTCCCGTATGCCCGAGGGAATCCCTATGCTACGCTGTAAGCTAAGGTTATACACTTGCTCTCGTTCTCGTCCACGTTATTTCGCTACGCGTTTACAATTTCTGCTTTGTTCAAACTCGCCCAAATGAACGTGTTAGCAATGCGTATTACTAAGCCACAATTCACTTTTGCCAAAACACCTTTCACATTAGCGCGGCATTCCATACTATCCGTCGCAACATTCTCTTGGATACACTAGAAAACCATGTTGGCATTAGAGGAAGCGCCTTAGCATGGTTTACATCATATCGAGTTCCTCAAGGCTCGGTGCTAGGACCGTTACTTTTCAACCTGTACACGTTACCTCTGGGAGATATCATCACGAGTCGTGGTGTGAGCTTTCGCTGCTACGCTGGATGTCACATTCTGAAAACACAGAGGCGCTAATCATTGGACCTAAAAACCCCACATGTAATAATCTACAACGCAGCCGATCGCTTGATGGCTGCTCTGTTAATTCGTCATCGTCACTTAGGAATTACGACCTACGCTTTCGACCTCTAATGCAGAAATATTCATTCATGCCTTTATGACCTCGAGCTTAGATTATTGGGTGCTTGTTCTGCGCGCTTCACAAACAAACTTCAGGATCGCATTAGCCCGGTTCTGTCAACGCTGCACTGGCTCCCTAACAAACATCGGATACATTTTAAAATCTTATTCATTACCTATAAAGCCCCGAATGCTTTAGCTCCTAGCCCGCACGTCCGCTGCGTTCTCAAACCTCTGGCCGTTTCATAATACCTACAATATCAAAATCGACTGCGGGCGCCACATCTTTTTCCTATCTAGCACCTAAACTCTGGAACAATCTCCCTAACTCTGTTCACACTCTGCCGGTTTCAATCTACATTAGGCTGCGTTACTTTGATTTGCTGGAACCGGGAACGCTACTCCTACAATACAATGTACTTGTGACGTCGGAAAAACAATGCCATCTACGCTAATATTAGTCCCGTTTCTTTCTCCATCTCTTTTCACCAGATCCTGACACAGCTGCCTTTAAAAGTGCTGGGCGTCCAGTTTCTCCCGAGGTTTTTTGGTTTCCTTGCCGCCGCCGTCGCCTCTGGCTCGCTTGCTTGGGGACACTTAACGTCAAATTCATTACAGAGACCGTCTCTGCATTTCATAACATATTGGTCACTCTCGTCATTACACTGCAAATATACGCTCACCCGGTGGAGCTCCGACAGCTGCTGATGTCTGATCAGAGCCTCTTTGCTGGGAAACTGTCTCCTGCACAGCAGACAGGCCAATTTGGACCAGTCCGTCAGCCTCTCCTCTCTCTCTCCGGCCTCCTCCTCGCTGTCCGTCTCTCCGCTGTATCCCGCCGCCAGACCCCGAGGAGGACTCTGCCAGGAGACGGATATTGCTACACGTTACTTGAGCAAAACGCTGTTTTTCATTTGCTATTAGTCTTGCCCTTTCTATTTACCCTTTTCTTTCACTTCATCAAATTAACTATACTAAAAACACTACTACACCGCACCTCTCTTTCTTCCACATGTTTCATCTGCTCCGTCGCAATCTGAGCTCTCTCCAGCAAGGCGCCCTGTGGAGAGGAACCAAAATAAACACGTTACGTTGCTTTTTTTGGGCCCATTTTAAAACACATTTCCTATTCTTTCGCTACATTTAGAAAGAGCGACAGACAAAAAAAACCTTACAGTGTAACCGCTGCACTTTGTATCGACTCCAATGACACTTGCGCAAGCGTATCGGTTCTCTTTTGTTCGGCCAATTCTAAAGCTTCGCTCCCTACCTTCATCTCCAGGACGGCGTAGCCTGCGTCGGCGCTGGCAGATTCCCGCCGCTCGTCGGGCCTCCCCGGCGTCGTCGCTCGACAGTTGCCGCTCGCTCGCCCGTTCTCCTTCTGCCTGTTCAGACTTTTGGCCCACCGCTCCATGTCTTTGGCGATCTAAAGTCAAGTGCAAAGTACAAGGAAACTCGCCTCGCTAAACCTCAACGGACCCTTCCCCAAAGCGGGAAGGCTTTCTGTCCCGGGCCGCACCTGCTGTGCCGTCTTGTTCTTGGGCTTGTCCTTCTTGTCCTTGCCGCCGTTGGGAGCGCCTGGGAGCTCGGAGCTCGCGCCGTCCGTGCCGCCGTCGTCGTCGTCGTCGGACGTCCGTGACGGGCCGGGAACGTACGTGCGTCTTTCCCCATCCCAGTACATGTATTGCTGCGTATGGGGGTTATAGTAGTACTGCGACGACAACGACACAAAACACCGGCTCTCTCAGCGACCTCTGCTCTGTCAACATCCGTGACAACCGTTACTCATCGTGGGAATAAACCGAAATGCTATCCCAATCGCCTGTCGTCCATAGAGAACGCCGCTACATTGTCACTGCGCTTTTGCTTTGGGAGATTGGGCACGACGCCAACCTCTCGACAACGCCGCCCTGTGACTTTTAGTCAGAAAAACAGCCTACTCAATAGACTAACGCGCGCGACTGCCGGCTCTCTCTCCGGCCGTACCCGTGACTTTGTTACCTGTGAATTGGGGTCATAGTAGAGGCCTGTAAGAGGGTCGTAGTAATAGCCCGAGCTCTCGTCGTACTGGTACGTGGACACGTCGGGATCAGCTGCAGGAAAGAGGAAATGCATTCATTAGCTTCAAAAAACTCATTAACAAACAACATCTTACGGCTAGAACCAAAAAAAAAGTGCGTTAACCCGTTGGGATTGGTTGCTTTTCTGCATTAACTGCTCGTCTCAAATATACACCCGTCGTCTCCGCTCAAAAAAATAGTGTCACGCAGTCGCGCTTTTCCTTCACGCTGACTTATTTCTCTGTGCCGCTAAACTCTTCCTCGTTTTAACAAACAAACAAACAAGTACGCGTGACGCTGCAATAATTCGGGCAGGATTTCTCACGTGACGACCGTTACCGTCGCTCGTCGTAATAACAATTGACAGGCTACTTCCATTTAGAGTGGCCGGGATTATTCGCACAGTCGTACTCGCTCCGCCTCTACTGCGGTGACTTTCGTTCCTCGTCGCCCACTTTTGCTTTCTTGGCGCACAAAAAGCACTCTCGTAGCTTCATCTCTATTGTAACAATGTCCTGTACTCACGGTACTGCTGGCACTCCAGAGCGGTTCCAGGCGTGGCAGGCTGGTTCGGGGTCGCGGGCCGAGGCTTCCCAACAATCTCCACCGGGGCCTTCAAACAAACACCCGCAGCGTAAAGCGCTTCAAAAAAACTACAAAAAAAAAAAAGCTAACGCTTCCGCTTCTCAACAAACGCCGATAACGGAACCCTACCTGCTGGGCTTGCGTGGAGGTCGGAGCCGTGACGCGCTGGGTCTGGGACGGTACGGACGTAGCGCCCGCTTCTCCTGAAGCTGCCCTTATACCCGGGGGGGCCGTTCCTCCGTCGGGAGCCCGTAACGTTGCGCGGCCGCTCGGCGGCGCAGACGCCGGCCCTTTAAAGGCTGGCGCGTCTGCGCCGAGAAGCTGCGCGGCCTCCTGCCCGAACGCGGCCGCCGCCGCCGCCCCCTGCTGGTGCGCACACAGATCAGCGCCGGAGCCGCAGCCGACAGCTGGGACGTCTGGAACAATAAATCACAAGCCGCTCGGAGGAAAACCATTCCAAATAGTATATATAAACTCTTTGACCCAAATGATGACCTTTCAATGGATCGGTTAGCCAAAAAACAATAAATCGCCATCACTCATCAAATCCGTTTTGGGTGGACCATCCCTTTCGTTTCTGCTTCTCCAATGTTATGCACAAAACACGGATAAACTACAACAGGTCACCGCTTCGGCAGTGTAGGCGCTGCTCCGAGTTGACAATATCCATTTTTTGGGGAGGGATTTTTGGTTTACGCAACTATACCGTTTCACTTTATCACGTGTATATTTCTAAAAGGTTCAACACGGGCTTCCTGCTCTTAGCATGTACATATAAATCTTTTGTCTTTCGGTTCTTCAACGTTTGGTTCCGTGTCCCAAGTCGAGTGTGCTCTCTAGCACCAGTGCATTTCAATGACATTCCTGTTCTGCATTTGCATACTTTTCTTTTAGTGCTCTCCGCCTCCGCGCACTCCTCCCCCTTGAAACATATCGACTTCAACCTAGCATGTTTTAGTTACATTTTTTCCACGGACATTTTCTTAAACGTTTCAAAATAAAAACAAACTCCTGCTTTTAATCAAGAGTCTCCTGGCCTTTTCTTAAAAAGAAGCTAAAAAAAAAAACCTTCCAACACATGCATGTATACATGTAACATTGTATGTTATGTATTAAAAAATAAATTATCCACACACACACACGCATATATAATTTTTTTCCTATATATATCAATATATACAGTACAGACCAAATGTTTGGACACGCCTTCTCATTCAAAGACTTTTCTGTACATTCACACTGAAGGCATCGCAACTATAAATTAACGCGTAAATTAACTATAAATTAAGTGTGAAACCACTGAAAATGTGTCTACGTTCTAGGTTCTTCAAAGTAGCCACCTTTTGCTTTGCACACTCTTGCCGTTACCCTTGATGAGCTTCAAGAGGTAGTCGCCTGAAATGCCTGGAGGTGTTTTTGGGGTCATTGTCCTGTTCAAAGCACTTTGACAGGGATGTATAATGACGAGAGTGACCAATTTCTTATTAAATGCAGTCCATTCAACGATAATCACTACAAGTTAAGTTAATGGTCTAACGTCCGTTCCTTGTGTTCTTTAGCCCAAACAAGTCTCTTCTGCTTGTTGCCTGTCCTTAGCAGTGCTTTCCTAGCAGATATTCGACCATGAAGGCCTGATTCGCACCGTGTCTCCTCGCTTGATGGTTTTTCTGACTGCACTTGGGGACACTTTTCCCAATTTTTCAAGTGATGATGGCCACTTGTTTTTCTTTACTTGGAATTTGTATTATGGCAAGAAAAAAACCCAAACAAATCCCACTTATTAAACCTGACAGGGCACACCTGTGAAGTGAAGACCATTTCAGGTGACCGCCTCTTCAAGCTCATCAAGAGAACCTACAATATGACATACATTTTCAGTTGTTTCACGCTTTTTGAATGAGAAGGCGTGTCCAAACAAAATAATCGCATTCCTTGTAAACCGTGTCATTTTGCCGTACCTGAGTGACGGCCCACTGAGCTGCGGCTATAGCTGTACTCGCTACCGTCGCCACACTCGCCCGATTCCCGTCCGTCAGGAAAACGTCGCTGAGAGACAGAGACACCGGTCAATTCTGTACGTCTTCTGTAAACGGTCCCTCGCGGGCGTGGCCCCGCTGCGTTTTCCTATTCGACTACTGCAAACTCTTACCGTTTGGAGCCCTTGGCGAACTCCACAGAGATGAGCTTCCCATCGATAGAGAGAGGAGGCTGCAGGGACTGGAGGATCTGAAGCAGCTGCGAAGCCTCCTGAAACGCACAATTCCTATTAGTCTTACGCCCGCGTTTTAGACGACGCGGCCCTAACAGGAGCGAGTCTTACCACGATGGTAGTGAGCTGCAGGAAAGCGAAGCCCCGGTTGAGCTGCGTCTGTTTGTCTTTGATGAGCCGTACATTTGAAGGCGAGAGAGCGGCGAACGGGGCCAGAGCCGACAAAATGGCCTCCAGCGTCGTGTGGGGTCCCAGATTCCTCAAAATCAGAGCTGGAGAGGATCGATGCAAACACGGTGCTAAAGCGTCGCCCCCCAGAGGAAAGCGTTACATCAAAACTCGCCGTTCGTTTGCTCGCCCCCAGGCCAGCCTTTTTATTCGCTTTAGTAGACTATTAAAAGAAGCTTTTTTGGGGGAATAACCTCGTCTTCGTTAGCTTCGTTTACCATCAAACCTTTCATTTCCGCAGTTCACGCTTCAGGCTCACCGGTCTTCGAGTAAATTGGACATCTGCGCTGCTGGGATTTCGGTCCCATCGGACTGCTTCAACTAGTGCGTCGAAAAAGATCAGGTTCAAAAGAACCAACCGTTTACAAACCCAACGTCACTCCAGACTTTGGTTTCTCCTTTTATTGCGTAAGACCCCAACATATCATCGGGAGCCGTTGGGATTCGTCTCGTATCGCCTAATATGATTTTTTTCACTCTCTAAACTATTCACATCTATGCCGTTCTAGATTTTGGTCAATTAGCAGCAAATGCGATTTTTTTGGACTGAACCGTGCCTACAAATGTATGTATAACTTACTGTCGTTGGCCACCTCGGCAGCCGGGGACGAGGAGCTCAAGTTGATAAGTGGAGCTGCTGTCTGGTATATGGCAGGAAGGGGCAGTAAACCCCGAGCCGAGTCCTTTAATTGCCCCAGAGGTAAACTCTTTGGCACCAGAGGCGGTTTCAACTCGGCTTCTGAAAAACAAAGGGCCGTATGGACAAGGATTTACATTTACGTTCATTCTGCCGTATGCCGTGACAAATAACTGCAACCAATCGGTCTGAATTCGCACCTGATTTTGGAACTCCGCATTTAAAACACTTTTCTCTTCGTTTGAAGTTCTGTACTCCACACTGTCAAATCAAAACGCACGTTTGGGGAAAAAGACAACTTGCATATAGGCCATCGTTTATGTCATTCCAAAGCCGTAGGACTTTTTTGGTCCCTCCGCCCTAAAAGTCTTTGCAATCAATTGGTTTCTGACAAACGTTCGTCGATATACTAAAATGACTTGGAGGTTTTTTTCTTGCTCCGTTTTTGTGGCATCATACATATAACTGCAGTACGTAAATATATCTTTACGATACATATCTGAGCTCCATCTATACGTATTGACCGTTCGTGTGCAAATAAAAGCCCCAATCAAATGTGTTCCATCACGCAATGCCATCTTAAAGCGTCTCTTCGGAAGTCTTTATTTCAATTTCTTCATGAACTTTTTCAAAGTTTACGGACAAAAAATACGTCCATACGGGTTGGAAATTACATGACGGTAAACGATACAATTTTCTTTTTTAAAGGGCTCGTGTGACGCCATTTCACATCAAACAAACAACCATCGATACGTTTCGGGACAGCGGGGCTTGGAGAACAAACAATAATGTACAGCCTGTGGAAAATAACGCACAAATAACGTTCGTTTTAGCAACGTCGCACCATCCCTTTAAATGAACATTGCAAAAGTTACCTTATTGCACAGCCAGTCTTCGTTTGCGCGGGGCTTTGGGTCACTGTAGTGCATGGATACACGCTGTCCCAATATAGTGAGAACTCTCTGAAAGTGACACACAGGAAGAACAAAAAAAAAGAACAAAAGAGGGTAAATATTATTTTCGGGGTGGAACCGGCGCACTTGAGACCTCATCTCACACAAGAGGGGAGGAGAAGACTGGATAAAAGAGAGAGAGCAAGACAGATATCACCATCAGCTTGAGAGGACTCAGAAAGACGCGCCGGCCCGCGTGAGAGAGAGCGTGCGTGCGTGTGGACACCCTCTCCGGCCAGAAGCCTCACCCTCCCCCGTTCAGGGGAACAAAAACGCGTCACGCTCACTCCTGCCCACCCTGAACCCCACAATAAGCCACAAATAAAGCAGAGACACAAGTTTCACAAAAGCAAACTCATTCAGCCACATGACCTGCGACTATTATTAAACCCCAGCCAAAAAGACATCTTCGAGGAGCTTTTTCTTCAGTACATATTATAGCTCAACAAATCACGGTACGTGGACTCTCTGGATTACGGTGCAGTTCAGTTTCTTGCACACACGCGTCATTTCGCTTTACAAGACCTCATTATAAATGGTAGGACACATGGGTCACCTGCGTCTCGGATGGCTCGAGGCCGAATGCATTAACAGCCAATTGTCCTTTTGGAGGAAGTATCCCTTTAATAAAACATCTTTAACGTAACCAGAGTCTTCAAGAAAACCAACCGCTATCCAGTTACCCGATTTTGAGCGCTTCAGAGGTCGGATATATTAAGACAAACAACGTGACCCTGTGCTTCTGTGCGTAAAACATTTACGGCTAGATATTGTTTCGCGTTCAATTATTTGCTATACAGCGCCCCGTCGTTCTCGACCAACACAAAAACAACATTTCCCGGCATCTTTAAGATCGCTATCTGGGCTAGTAGAGTCATTTCAAATCCCGTCAGACTGCCAGCAGTCCGTTCACGAAACAAAGGCATCGTTATTTCGATCGGATTATATTCAAATATTAAACCACAATTGTGGTTTACACCACTGTCAATCAAACCCTTCCCGTCCGAGCGGGTGCTTCTTCGACAAAATAAGCAAACGGCGCTTCAGCGAGGAGGTAGGTACACTTCAAAATAATAAATACCTTTACAAATTGTGTCGCGTTATTAATAACTTCTCCCTGGCTGTCGTGTACAATGGTTTTCGGTATAGAGGGCGGCTAATCTATGGACTCGCTGGTAATAATTTAAAATCAAACGTCGCCTCGTCTTCACGCTTTGTTGGAATTCTTCAGAAACGCGTTTTAAAGCCACGTGGATTCAACTAGAGAGACGAGAAATATAGGGCGGGTCTCGCGCTAGGTCTTACAGCTGACCGAAAAAGAGAGATAAATTTGTTCGGAACTCCAGCATTTCCATAAAACGCCCAACAGACAACAGACAGACCTCATTCTTAAGAGATGGCGAAATCTGTGAAATCATAAGGAACCCAGGCGTGAAGGGTATATCACATCCATACACGTGTGGACTTGTAGTGTGTATGCGTGTGTGCAGTGTGAAGTGACCTGGTTGGTCTCCATCCAGCGGCTGGCCTCCTGCAAGTGATTAAACTCGACGAAGGCGAATCCTCTGCTCTGACCTGGAGACACAGCCGTCGCCGGGCCACAATGACAGAACAACAACAACGCAATGAGGGGTTAGTGTTTTCATATCGAGAGAGAGAGAGAGAGAGAGAGAAAATGATGGTAGAAAGAGATAAAGCTGTATTCTAACCAATCATCACACTGCTACCTTTAAACTGATGGATGTTTCTGTCCCTCTTTACGTCAGCCAATAAAACATTAATTGCGCAAAACAATTATTAGAAAACCTGAACCATATACACTACCGTTCGAATCTTTCGGGAATTTGTACAATAATACAATTCTAAATAATAATAAAAAAAAATATATATATATATATATATATATATATATATATATATATAAATGCAAAGCTGAAATTGCCGTCATTCCAATATGCTGATTTGACGCTCAAACTATTATTATTATTATTATCATTGTTATCACAGTCTTCGTCACCCGTTTTCAAATGGAGCGGCAGTTATTTCACAGAGAAGCTACGAAATATCGTGTTCGTCGTCGCAAAAACCAATCTCCTGTGATATTCCATAGCTTGTCAGTGATGTACGGCTCCGCGTATAATATAGCGCTCTTATAAAGGGTTTTCATTGTTTTTGACCTGCTATGAAGAATTGCCCTCTCAAGCACATACAGCAATCTGAATTATTACGTTACTGTATTGTGGTAATATATATATTTTTTTTTAAATCCTTGCTGACATTTTTCGTATTGTCCTTTTAAAAACATTTGGATTGGTCTCGGCCAATCTCCTTACACTGGATTTAAAAATAAAGCCCTTACAGGCATTCCATACGGTCCTACTGAAAGAAAATATTACATATCTAATTGCTAAAAAGAGACGCTGCATTTGAACCGTTAACAATTCATTCAAATTAAACGGACTGATCTTTACGCTGTGGTCTACGGCTGTTCCACATGCCTTAAAAGTCAATCGTTTTCCTTGAACTTTAATCTTCTACCGTAACACGTTCGTGCCACCGACACATAAACTGGGTGGAAAAAATTAAGAAACGCTTGATAGTGCGTCAACATCGAGGATTTAAATACACCGTTTGCCTTCAAACGTCCACAAATAGTGCGGGGAACAGCACCGTTCAAGAAGATAAGCTTGCTCTTCTTCGAGGTGTAAAAGAGGGACAAGCGTTTCACACAACAACTCGTGCCGACTCGTGTAATTGGCAGCATCGTACCGTAGATGCTCAAGAACTACTTTCCAAGAAATCGTTCTTGTACGTTTCGCCGCAGCTTTTTTTAGCACCGGGTGAAAGGTTTTCTCCCTTAGGGTGACACTGGGCCTCCGTTACGTAACTAGAGTAGTTCATTTAGCCTGTCAATATGTCATCTTATGCATTTCTTGTACGCAGAGAACGCAGTTATGTAGCCGTAAAGCCATACACATTTTCTATTCCTTTATGCATTAGGAAAAGTTTCCTAAAACGCTTTTTGCATTGGCATTCCATTAAAACACCAAAAGTTCAATTCTCAAATCATCTTCGACTCTTAAAACTAATTAACCTACACCGACTCGCCTTGATAGCCATGCGATTAAATGAAAAAATAAAAACCTTTTAAGGGTAAGCCAGAAATGGTCAGCCGCACGTCTTCTCAGCACAGCCATTGCAGAATACTTACACGATGCGAGGTGCGAGATCTTCCCCAGACTTCGGGACAAAAGCAATCAAAGTGAGATGAGGGATAAGGCCGGCAGGGCTCGTGAAACAAGCTTGGCTCTCGGAACGGTTGTGTTTGTGCGCCAGTGTGAATAGTCTGACGAGGGGTACGGTAAGAAAACGGTAACGCACAACAGAGGACAGGAAATAATCAGTGATGGCTTAAACAAAGAAACGCACACCTGAAGGTTTCCGAGCGCCGGTATTAAACGGCGCGTTTACTCGACTCCGCTACGCCAGGAGAAAAGCGAGAAAGAAGAGCGAGGCTGTACTGACGTGACACGCTGAACTAGGCAGACGCAGGAGTAAGTTAAGGCTCGTTACGAAAGGCAGTGGAAGAGTGACTTGGAGGTCAGTGACTGGGGTACAAAAGAAACCCCCGTAGTAGAGCTTTCTTACCTGAAGACTTGTTCCTCATGAGGCGAACCTCTCTGGGCTGGATCCCTTGCTCCTGCAGTCGAGCCCGAATCTAAAGATCAAGCAAAATGATGAGCTCGTGGCTGAAATCTGCTGATGTTTTACTCGCGCTCAGACCATCGAGTACGTAGAGAGTTTGAACAGATTTGGGAAAGCGTTATATAATTTGCGCGTCGGTGGATGCTCGGCAGTGAATAGGTGTCTTCAGAATGAGAGTCAAAACAACCGATGGAGATAAAAGTCGAAATGATCCACGCCACTCCATCAATTAAACTCTCGTGAAAGTGAGATGGTGCACGATCCCTGCACATTTCTCTCCTGATTCAGACTCGATTTTACATGTTTATTTCTTTGAAATGTCTCTGTGTATTTGTTTCTTCAGAATTAAGTTAATTGATGCACTGGAGAGGTGTGGATTATTGTGACTTTTTTTCTGACTGACTGACTGATGTCATGTAATGCTAAATGTCTACAAAACGGTTCCAATGGAGAAACAAACTCATCGACATCTTGGATTGCCTGAGGACGAGCACACATTCAGCCAATTTTTATTTTTTTTTGGCTGACCTACTCCTTTAAATTCTGTATTTAATTCCTTAAATGTAGCATGATATGATATGCATCCAAACTATTACGCCAACTGCCACGCAGATTTCTATTGCCAAGTAAATGAAATTCGATTTTTGTTTCGTTATAACAGCATGCCACAGACGAACCGTCTGCATTCATAAATCAAGAAATAACATGAAGACAAACCTCGTTAACGGTTGCATTTGGCGGGAGCATTCTCAGCATGACAATGTTGCTGGGTTTTTGGACCTGCTCCGTATCAGACCTGTAGTCCTGGTCGCGGGGTTCGGCCTCCTCCTGGCACATTTCCAGAGCGGGATGAAACCTTCCGTCTCTTATTTTGTCCCTAGCTAGTTGAGATTCATCGGGAAACCCCTAATCACAAAGACAGTCATCATAGGTATACGCTTTACTCCTCTCAAGTTCTTAATAACAAAGAGAAATCTTCAGGTACGATACAAATGCCCATACAGTGACGGCAAGTAAACGAAAATTAAGATTTACTGATTGCAAGCTCGCGATTCGTAGAGAACAAAAACCATCGCGGAGAGATAAATGTACTAACTTGTTTGTGCGCGTGTCTGACGTGTTTGTCTTCCTCAGCTCTCCATTCTGCACCGTATTCGCCCTGAGAGTCGTGCCGCCCTCTAACTCTGCCCCAGGCGTCGTCCTCGTTTTCTTCACCTTCATCCGGGGTCCCTTCATCCAGATAGACCTTCTGTCCTGATCTATACGTCCTGTGCGCACTCGTCTCTGGCTCAAACTCATAATCCTTATCGTCTTGCTGGAATCCCGAGTGGATATTCTCATTGGGGGGACTTTGGAGGAGGCTTTTTCCAAGTGGGCCGTTTTCGGATCCGTGGTTTCCCTTTTGTCTGAATCCGGGTCGGTTAGTCGAAAAGTTACCCGAGGCAAAGTCTCTCATGCCTTCAAAACTACTATCGGGCTCTTGCGGTCTTACGTTTGTTAAACTGCTATTCGGTCTATTTTCTTGCCCGTAACCGCGATAGTCCATGTCCCTATAGTCATGATCGTCAGAATCTTTCCTATAGCGGCCCATCCGATCTCCACGACCGCCCCTACAAAAGACACAGACAATTAATAAACGGTTCGCTCAATTCACTGAAAGCGTACTCATCCCCAGGCTATCCAGGATGTAGATAGCATCTAATGTTTCTTCACTGGAACAGATGCAAACAAGTTTTGCACTGCATCGCTTCATCAGCAATGGATCCGCTGCGCTTCAACGAGAACGAGAGTCCAAACAACTGATAAAGTGTTATAAGGACTCTCATTCTGACGGCACACATTTATCGCGCAACGTCCATAAATAAACAAGCGATGCAATGATGCGTTTGTCTACATCTGTGCTCGTGAAGAAACAAACCCCATCTCAATCTCGAATGATCCGACGGCGAGTGCGACAATCTCGCTCCAGTCAGGAACCAAGCATATGCCAACATGCACAAACATCTGCATAAACACTTCCTCCAGAGCAAGACGCGGACAGATAGCGTTCTTCTCACCAAACACCCATTTCCTGTGCAATGAAGTAAGCCAATCGTAACAGTGGCCGATGACGGAGAAGCCTAAATAAACCCGCCCCTTAAAACAGGTCGTTTTACGCAGACAGATAATACATTTTTCCATGTATTTATTACATTTTTTCGTGCACAAAACCTTTAGTAATATCATAAGTTAACAAAAGGAACATAATAAAATTCACGTCGTGTCCCCTTTAAATACTTTTCCGCGTTTAGTAACTAACCTACAATCTTTACTACGTTAAAGACTTCACGTCGGTTATTTCTCCTTCACAGATTCAGGTTTAACAGCATGAGGTTACGCAATGAGGTCAAAACATTTCGCGTTTAACGAGTGGTTAAATGCAAGTCCTCATGAAAAGAGGGCAACGCCGCGAGGCTGACGGACTCTTGACCTACCTCCTCTCGTAATCCATGCTTCACTGCAAGTCGTCAGAAACGCCCACTTTTCCTCTCTGCCCGCTTCATTTGCTGTGGACAAAATAAGCATTTATTTTAACAAAACGCATAAAAAAAAACAAATAGATTTGTACTTGACATCATCTGATCATTTTAAGCAAAAGGGCAGGACGGAAAGTAGCGTGAGCTGCGCGCAATTGCAATGGATCGGTCCAAGCCATAAACTCATTTGCATATCATCTCTTAAACGCCATTTGGAAAAACCTAAATAAATAAAAAAAAGCCTTTAAAATGCGCTGTCGGGTATGATATCCAGTAGTTTCTGCAGGGTCGCTCAGCCCCGCAGACGCTAAACCGACACTTGACGCTAATCTGTAGAAAAGCGTAGCTAAACGCGTAAACAACAACCGTCGATGAAAGTTATATTCCCGTGCGCGCCCGATAAATGGCATTCGCAGAAGGTGCGCGTGATAAAACCGCGCGCACGACCGCTTGGAATCGGTTCAGAAAGCGCGAGCCTCAGCCCAGCGCGCGAGCGGCAGGCCCCGGGACGCCGCGACAGACGCCCGAAACAGCGCGAACTTTTACAAAACCGTATTTTAATCGCGTGATAATGACAGCGTCAAGTCGCTCACCTCTGCCCCGCCAGCAGCGTTGAAACCGATACGGCGTATGTGTGCGCCGCGCCACAGCGGAGCCCGGCGTAAGATGGCCTCGGTCCGGGAGGCGGGGACACCTCTCTCCGGCTGATTGGCTTAAAACACACTGACACGAACACGCACGGCGGATTAGGTAACCGTTGCTGGTAGTGAACATGTTGACAGCTGATGCTAGAGTTCATTTTGTTAAACGTTATGAAACGCAAGATTATCATTAGGACAAAAAAAAAAAAAAAAAAAAAAAAAAAAAAAAGGAAATATATTTCTCCATTAGGTGTCTGTCCACCATTTGTTACAAAGAACGCTTGCGTAGAATGGACTCATTTCAGCTTATTATCTTCCAAATTAAAATGTCGTCTATCAAAACATCTGCCAGTGGTTTCATAGATAACAGAATCTGCTTCTCACTCTTTTGTCAGAAACTCAGTCAAGACGATATTAAAGGCCATCTCTAAGGTTTCGTGACCTTTTGTGTCTTTTTCACATCTTTAGCACTGGTGTCGCTGAAGAAAGTTTTAGAAACTTCAGCGAGGTCCATTTTTGTGTCTCTTTTCTGTTTTGTTTGGACTTTCTTGGCTCTTGATTTTTCTACATGGTCATTATTTCACACAAACGGGCTCTTCAAACACCCCAAACCTCACTGAACTGCTGAACACCATCTACGCTTCACTCACGCAAACTACTCAATGAAAACGTGTTTTCGACGCTTGTTTTTTTTTTTCAAGTGTGTATGCAAAGCCCTTAATGCACACTAAATCTACACTCCGGTATATAAGAACCTAAGAATAGCGCTTCAGAGCAGTATTCGAGGCTGAGCGTATCCCATCATGCATCATGTTCTGGAAACAAACAGTACTAACGTCATATACACATATATAGTAGCATAAAGTGCACATTTAATTGGTCCGGACTGCAGGGATGTTTGCAGTTTGATTTCCGTCACATAATTAGTACTGAAAATGAATGTATACATTAGTGCAAAGCACAAAATTAAAATACGGTTACTTGCAGTTTTACGAGTGTGTCCTACTACATAAACAAAAGTTCTACGCACGCTTG
This sequence comes from Puntigrus tetrazona, assembly GCF_018831695.1. Taxonomy (NCBI): domain Eukaryota; kingdom Metazoa; phylum Chordata; class Actinopteri; order Cypriniformes; family Cyprinidae; genus Puntigrus; species Puntigrus tetrazona. Next base: position 2,994,229 of record NC_056721.1, on the reverse strand, counting down.
TGGTCTTCGTGCCCATTTGACCTCTTTGGACCAAATACAAGTCAAGCGCAAAGACTCCAAATACGGGTATCCGGACAGGCCTTTACACCTCTGCCCAAACACACCTGGACCCGATAACTATGAAGAGCGCTTGACGACGGACAGCAGGAGCAGTGCTGGAAGTGAACCCGGAGGAAGGCTTATCTCCAGAAACGGGACCTCCGCTGCAGTGTCCCATTTATCATCTCGGGTTCCAGAAGAAAGAGAGCTCCCAAGCGCCTCCTTGTGCCCTTTAGCTGAGCTTCAGAGCGCTCGGTGCTGAAGTGTGGACTTGGAGGAACTCCAATTACACGGCCTCCTTGGCCAAGTTCGTACACTCTGAGAAGCATGCAGTATTTTGAGTGCCAACCACTGGACACCTACAACGCGCATTTCCCCAAGCGTGAAGCGTATTCCGCACATTGATTAAACTTAATTTATGGATATTGTGCGAAATTGTATTGTCACTGTTTCTTCTTTCTTTTAAGCCCACGTGACGCACTTTTGAGTCGCATTTGTATAAAAAGCATGTTCTACACAGTAGGAACATCACCAGTTCGGCATCACGGGACAGTAGGGTGTCCATCAGATGTTCCTATTATAACTGGAAACATCGGGTCATCCGTCTGGGTACTTTTTGCTTACGTTTTCAAATTCAGACATAATAGTCTTTTCGCACAGATAAGTATTCGACTTACGCAGCCCCGGTGGAGTTACTTGACAATATAGCGCGCTATCGTTTCACTCACTATATAGTGTACAGTACGCTGCGCACTATTAAGTAAGCAGTACCCTTTTCGGAAACACAAGCAGAAGGGATTTGAGCGAATGAGGGGGAAATAAAAGACTTTCCAAATCTGATTTTCTTTCAATTTTATTTCTAAATGCAAATGATAAAAAAAAAACGTATGCTTTAAATAAATCAGTATCGCTAAATGGTTTAGATCCCTAATGTACAGCCCAGAATCCTTTGAGACATTAGCTATAAAAAAAAAAAAAAAAAAAAAAAAAGGAAAAAGCCTGAAGTGGGAGGTTAAACACAATACAGCCCACCTCAGTGTTCAGTGTGTGCTTTAGGCGAGCACGGAATAATCGAAACAGAATGAAGCCGGCCAGATGCACGCATATACAACGAAGAGTTGGCGACCTGAAGACGGACGTGCGCTCATTTGACACGGACATTCATATTCTTACATATACAAACATACATACAATCTGTCCGGTGAACAAAGCGGTCGCCGAAGGCTCATTAAACACCTTTTCTGTTCGGGACTAAAGAGTGGGAGGAGAAGAATAACATAAAATATCCAAAGTATACGGTCCGTTTAGAAATTGTACGTCTTGGTTTTTTTTTTTTTTTTTTTTGCTTGATGTGACCAGAAAACGTTGCGATGACGGGAAATGACGTCATCTCGTTCCCAATTCTTTCCGTTGGTCTCTCGTGGGTTTTGACGTCCCGGTATGCGTCCGATGCGCCGACTGTACCGGGGACGTGAATGCGGGGCTCGTCCCCCTCATCCCTCACCTCCCCGCTCTGAAGTCTCCTGGGCTGTTGACCGACATCCTCTCTTCTGCGGGTTTCTATAACAGCAGACAGCCCGACTTTTTGCCCCGTTTCCTTGCTTGCAGCGCCGCCCTGGTGGCCATCTCGAACACCTCTCTCACGCCGTCGTTTGCCTTGGCTGAACACTCTAAATAACCAAAGGCGTTGATTCGGTTGGCCATGTCTCGGCCCTCCTCTGGCTTCACGGGCTCCTGAGTGAAGAAACATTACAAGCACGTCTAAGTGACTTCACCTAGAATAAGAACATCCGCACAGGACTATTCAAATCGATTTTTTCTATTCCATTCCATTAGAAAGACAAAAAGAATACCAAAGCTTACAATGAAAATGGATGTTATTTATACGGTCCAGCTCTTATAATTCAGCTACAAATGAAAATTTGATACAATTTACTCATCCTCAGGCCATCCGAGGAACATATTTAAAGATGTGTAGCTTTTTTTATGAAGAGCTCATTTGCAAAAACGAAGCAAGACGATGTACAGTAGACTCTCCACTGTCCCTCTATTAAACAGAGTCATGGCAGAGAGAGGAAGCTCCACCTTCTTCAGCTCTCTTTATATGCTCTGCAGTGAACGGGTGCCGTCACAATGAGAGAATGAGAGCCCAAACAGCGGATAAAAACCATCACAAGCAATCCACACCACTCCAGTCCATCAATTCACTTAATTCTGAAGGGAAAAAGTGTGATTTCTTTAAGCTTTCTCTTCATTCCTTCAGCCCCCGGAGTCACAGGTTAAGGCTTAAACCTAGTCTCAGACTAAACGAGCGGTTTCACCTGAAAGAAACCTGCGCTGACTGATCTTAAAACAAGTCCGTGTCTTTCTCTTGTCTTAAGATGCACCAGCAATGACTTAAATGTCCTAATCGAACTACATCCTACATCCTGTTTTAGGCTAAATCTTCCCTGTCTGTGAAACCGGGAACCGTAAATCATACATCTAGTAAAGCGAAAAGGCCCTGCCTGTTTCATTTTGGCAAGTTCCCTTCGCGTGTGCTCATAGTTTCGGAGATCCTTTTTGTTACCAACGAGGATGATGGGAACGTTCGGACAGAAATGCTTCACTTCCGGCGTCCACTTTTCCGGAATATTTTCTGTGATGGGTTAAAGGAGAGAGAGCGAGCGGTAAGTCTATTAATCCGTATCTTCTTTTACATTACGCACATCTTACACTGTTTAAACTGAGGTAATTATAGTGTGTGTAAATAAACTCAAACATTAGGTCAAACATTACAACCGCTTACCCAAGCTATCGGGACTGTCGATGGAAAAGCACATAAGGATGACATCTGTGTCAGGATAGGAGAGAGGTCTTAACCGATCGTAGTCCTCCTGTCCGGCCGTATCCCATAAGGCAAGCTCTACCTGTAAGAAGAGAGGAATTGGTCCGAAATCACCTGAGGAGCGTACATTTATAACACCAGCGTAACCGCATCTACGCCTCGGGGGAAGGACAGAACGCTAAACATTCGCGGAAATAGCTCGATAAGTTCAATCGATACATTTCAACCAGTAGAAAAAGCGTTTTAGACTAAAGAGATGATTTAAAGACCCGTTTATCGTCACCCAAAGCAGTTACCCTTTCCGAATTTTTGTTAAAAAAAAAACATTTAAGTCAATATGGCCCTTTGTTACAACACATTCGTTGCTTCCTTGGCGTGTATCGGTGAAAACAAATCGAAAACTGCGTGCTTTCATACCTGTTTTCCATCGACCTCGATATCCGCGACATAGTTCTCAAAGACTGTTGGCACGTAGACTTCGGGAAACTGATCTTTGCTGAAAAGAATGAGCAAACAGGTCTTTCCACAGGCTCCATCGCCCACTATGACGAGTTTCTTACGAATGGCAGCCATCTGCAGAGGAAGAAAGAGACAAAAAAACTAAACAAAAAGAGCTTTACGGATCTGGAAAAAGCCGGATAACTGCATTTATAGAAACAGACAGATAGATATTGAAGTCATGTGTGTTCTATGAACCATTTCTGTAGTCAACATGAACCGGAAACACAGCTGCGGAAGTATCATTTGACCGGAAGTTACACCGCATCGCTCTGTATCGCTATGTTACAAAAAAAAGAAAGAAAGAAAAACTAAACGTTCCGCATATTGACCAAAACGATAAAGGCCATGAACACAAAACAGCACGTCAACGGTTATCTAAGTGTATTATTAAGTGTAAAGCTCGATATATATATCGAGGGTAAGTAACCGTCGCGTCGCGAGGCCCGTGTTACCGCACCCCGCCATCAAAACATTCACACAAATAACACGATAATACACCACAAAACATTCACAAGCGGTGTAATACACACAGCAGCGCGGAAAACGACGCGATTTCTTTCAAAACACGCTCGCCTCGCAGCTGATAAACGTGAAGGGGGAGGTCTGGTAAGTTAGCCGATAGCCGACCTTTCTCTAAAAGAAACTATTTTAAATAAACTTAAAACAGAAAACGGCTCGACGCCCCCTTGCATAATGCCACAAAGGCGTTAAGAAACAACGCGCACGGCGTTTTACAAACATTTATCGCGCAGCAATCCTTTAGAAAACGGCGTGAGCGTACAATCTTCGCTGTGAAGACGGATCAAAGCGAAGTTAAAATAAGAAATAACGGCTAGCGACACACGGATTTCATCGGTCGTTTAATGTCCTCCTCGTTAATTCAGTTTGTGCAAGTTCAAAATAAAAGGCTGCGAGAAAGAGCCGAATTGCGGCTCTGCTTCTTGTTCGTTTTCACCACGATCACCTGAACGGTCTCCACTCGTTCGCTCAAACTATCTTTCGTGAATCGTCGGCATAAATGATGCAACTCGTGGGGGAAAAAAAATGTTTACAGTCACAGTTAGTTTCGGGCCGTTGAACAGAAAATAAATGAACGAATCGACGAAAATACGCCCGAGCTTACGATTTCCTCAACAAACGCGATCTTCCGTTCTCGGCGACTTCACGCACCCACACAAAAACCTTTAAAAACATTTACCGTTTTCTTTTTTGTTGCGCTCCGTGGAAGTATCGGCTTTCCTGTCTTTTCCTGGCTGGTTTTAAAGTCCGCCCATCTTCGGGTCTGCCACGAAACAACACCCGCCCATGCATGCCTTCGGCTCCTTCCAGCAGACTCTCGCCTCTTTCGTTTTGTTGAATTAAAATCACTTCAACTAACCGGTGGCCTCCATTATTTCTTCATTTTGTGCAAGCTGTTACTTTTTGAAATCATGACATTCCCCAAAAGGTACAAAAAAGAGCATTTAGTGCTCTGTACAAATGATTTAGGCTGTAATAAATCAAATAAATAGCTGATAAAACAATCCACAATTAATGCGCGTCGCTCCGGTCCATCAGTAAATGTCTTATTAAACTAAAAGTTACATTTTTAGCTTTGCCTCCACATATGCACACAAGGTTAAGTGGCGACCAAGGCTTAAATGGAAGGGTCTGGAGCAACTGAGAAGAACGCTTTTATATTATTTCTATCTCGCTCTGCTAAAAAGGCATCTTAAACAAGCCTATACTGGTCATTGGTCATTTTCATCCTTTAGGTGTGCAAGTCAATGAAAACCCATGAAACGTCCACTTCAACGACAGTTCACGTATTGTAATAAACACAGATAAGCGACGGATTAGTTGCATTTCCTTTTATTAATAAATTACAATTAACAATAAAAACGAATCATCCCCAAACACGAACTCGCTTACAAAAAGTGATTCCTTCACATATGTAAACAATATAAATATACCAGTGCAGGCGGAACTCTGTACAGTATCACCTGCTCAGCCGTGAGGGTGGTTTATGAATGATTTCGTATCTGCATGAGCTGATATAATCATATGGCACTCAAGTATTCATTCACACCACGCACGTGAAGGCGGATTAATCATCAATCTATTCCCAGAGTCGTTCGCGTTGTACGCATGCGCATTTAAAACCGCCAAAGCGTTCCTTCCTTTTAATATCGCAGCGTAAAAACAAGCAGTCTGCCGTTTGAGTTCATCAAAATCAGTTCAATCCTCTGTATTTTTTTCAGGGCGCGTTCTGGAGACTGGTGGCGTTTGTGCTTCAGCTGTGGCTCCAGGAGTTCATCCCTGGACGAAAGAGGCTCTGGGTTTAACGCCGCATCATTTACGGCAGAAATAGGGATATTTATATAACAAATGCTGCCAAAATGGAGGAAATTGGTGCTGGATGATCATGAAAACACGGCGCGATCAAGTTCAGCGAGCTTCGATGGTGTCAGGGCTAAGAAATTGCTCTGATGCCTCCACTAACAGCTTGTTGCGCTTCTCAGACTGCTTTGCTCTGATCTTACAACACACCATCAACAGGATACCTACACACAGACAAACACACACACTCATTAGACACACGACTTCGCCATCGCTTCAAGAGATGTCTCTTGAGCTCACCAGGGCTGCATTTATTTGATCAGATACATTGCAGTAAAATATATTATTAGAGTAAAAACGGTAATCTCGTGAAATAGCATCAGTGTCACATGCTCATTAATCTGTTATTTTGGCCTGATTTCTTAAAAAAACACACACACACACACTGAGCCATATTTTGGACAGTAGTGCGCACTGATTGAAACACAATTTAGTATTTATTATTCGAATTGTAAAATGCATCCTCCAGTAGCATAATCCAGCTTGCAGAGTATAATGTTTGGATGAACAAAGTGACTGAGAAGGCCAGGACCACGCTGGACGTGAAACCCCCGCTCTTACCCAGCAGCCCCGGGATGCCGAGGATCGTGAGAGCGACGCCAGCGACGTTCATCTTTGCTGCCGGGTCCTTGCAGTCTGCAGAAGCGTCGCAGTCGCACACGAGCAGCGAGAGCGTCTGGACCGAACTCTGGCCCTGGCTGTCAGAGATCTTAAAAGTGAGCCGATGATGGCCTGCATGTACGCCGCCATCTTTGATCAGCCTCACGGACGCGCCTGGAGGGGAGAAATGAACAGATAATGGAATCGCAGAAGGAAAAGACACATTTCTTTGTTATTGCATTGTTAAAACAAGAAGCTTTTCTCTATTACCGTAGTCGGACCGAAGCCTCCACTTGCCCTGCACATCTCCAATCAGCTGGAAGCGTAACGGTGGGCTGTACAGGGCTGGGTTGAGAGCCGTAACGTCAGTCGTCTCCTCAGACAGACACATGGACAGTTTGTTGGTCTCCAGCATCGGTCCAGACTCCAGTACACCCACTTGTTTCATCTTCTTCAATGCTGAAGAGTCACTGGCGTGTTTCTGAATAAACGGTGATGGAAAGGACATTAACACGCATCTAGTGTTTCGCATCGGTTCCTCATCAGTTCAGTTCACTTTGATGGTCCCTTTAACACAACGTCGGCTTTAAGGGATGTTTCGCTGACATGTCTGCTAACTCTCATTAGAGCGTTAGTAGAGTATAACCAGACTGGTAGGGTTAAGGTTAGGATGAGTTGACGTGGGTCTGTTGGGAGACCATCACAATAAAGATATTGATCAGAGTGTCTAATAGTACTTTAATAAGAGTTAGTTTGACACGTAGAATGGTCAAAAGGGAGAACCTGGTCTCATGAAAATGACTATACATAGTACGCCAAATAAAACGTGCATGTGATACGAAATTTGTTGCCGTGCACAAGATACGCAGTTTTCGCACATATATATGATACAACATTTGTTGGTGTGAATACGATTCGCAATTTTTGCATGCATTTGATACAAATTTTGCTGGTGTGCATGCGCTACGCAGTTTTCGCATTTATATATGATACGAAATTTGTTGGCATGCTTACGATGCTCAATTTTTCCATGCATACGATACAAAATTTGCTGCGCATACGTTACAAAATTTGTCGACATGCATATGATACGCAGTTTTCACATACATATGATGCAACATTTGTAATTTGTAAAAGCTAGACTGAAACAGCAACGACTGAAAGCTAACAAGTGTACACTTTGTTCACTTACTGTTTTCCTAGTGAACTCTGATGGATAGCCGTGTTTGGCCATGATATTCAATATTACTGTGCTTGTGCTGGAGAGCTGTATCTTCTCCCCATGATCCTTTGCTTCTACCAGAATAGTGTATTTTTGGGTCTTCTGCATTCATAAAGAAACAGCAAAGTTGAGTACTGTATTTAAACTATATCTGTGTCACGTGATCGCAAAAGCTAAAAGCGTACATAAAATAAAATGCTAAATAAGATTGGGGGTTTAACGAGTTTTAATGCTCAATTAGAATGGCACAAATGTTTTTCTGGTTATTTGTGGATGGATGAATGGAAGTTCAGGAATTATAATCTCAAATGATACATTATATCTGCAGAATGCAATTGACAAAGGACTTCAGGATGGTAAACTGTTTCTATGTCTTACCTCATAATCAAGGTACCCCTTGAAAGAAATGCTTCCCGTCTGCTCTCCTTTTCTCTGCTGAATGAAGAAGTCAGCGCCGGAGGGAGAAGGAGACACCGAGGAGATCCTCAGCGTGAAGTGAGCGTTGGCTGTTCCTGGCTGGTCGTTGTCGGCTGCCAGCACTGTGACCAGAGCCTTACCTTTGAGTGAAACAACACGAGGAGGATCAGGTGAAACGTCGCCCTTTCACCTGGAAACCAGCCAGTTTAAACCAGTTTTGTCTATCTGAGCCGTACCTGGTTGTGTTGATTCATCTGCTGCGATCTCATACAGGTCCCGATTAAAAACAGGAGCGTGGTCGTTGATATCCAGGACATCGATATCCACAGCGACTGCTGTCTGTTTTTTAGAAAGCGTGATCTGCAAGTCGACAATATAACGGTTAACCATTAACGATACCGGCTGAAGCTGCTCGCTGCTTATTGCAGGACTTACTCTCAGTTTGCGGTACTCCTCAAAGTCAACTTTTCCATGAGCGTAAACGGATCCGTTTCTGCTGACAGACAGGATTCCTTTGGGATCTTTGTCGATGCCCTGGCCGTGAATGGAGTATTCTTCCAAAACCTTCTTCTCGATGTTTAACTAAAGAGTCAAAGGAGGGAAACGTTCAGAATGATTCGTTCGGTTGACAAGAAACTCGGAACCCTGTGAACCCTTATAGAAACACTCGTATCGCTTTTAATGTGATCAGTCGATATTCTGCTACGAAGGGGCTAAAGGTTTCAGTGTAACCTACATCTCCCAGTTTGTATGGGAAAGGACCGGCGTGCTCTTCTTCCATGGTCAGCGAATCCACAATCCACGCTCGCTTTTTGCGTACGTCGAGTTTTGATGGGGTTGCGCTTTGAATGCAGACGCTCTGGAAAAGAAAGCAAATTTTTACATTATAAAGACTTTTTTATTATCTCCCGCACACTTAATGTTTTCTGAACGTGATTGCTTTTAGTTGCATAGAAACCCCTAGCTTAAAAAGAAGCCTCTAGCTTAACATAACAAAACCAGAATTTGTGCTTTTTATGTATATTTGTTTTTGCAAAATGTTTAAAATCTTCCGGTAACTGCTTTATTTGACACTGTCCCTGTTACGCATTATCTGTAGTTATTATAGTGTAATAACAGTTAATTACGTACTAATTCATTAAAAGCAACTAACCCTAAACCAAAGAAAATACATGACGTTGATCATCGTCGCTCAGCACTATTGATTACTAAAATGCAACAAAAATTGAAATCTGCACTTATGAACGAATAACAATAATAACTCTAAATTAATTCGGTTACTTACTGCAACAAAGAAAACAACCACGGTCTTCATTTTAAGCAGTGAGAGGAGATTCATACTCAGGAGCTTCCTTTTCTCTGGCTTTAGCTGTGCTTTCAAGTGCATGTGAAACTGGCTGTGTTTCTCCTTTAAATACAAACCAAAGGAGGACGATTTGACGACATTTCTCTGGAAACCCATTGAATCAGATTACATTTTTACAGCTACAGCACGCGATTGTCTGAAAGACTTTCTAAGGAACGATGCACAAAGGAGTCTGGCAAGAGTCCAGACATTCTTAAACCAATCAGAAAACGAAAACTACTCGAACAGGTCCTGGTATCTGAAAACAATGATTGATACATGCATTATCTCGCGCATAGATTCAAAATAAATGGGCCTTCTGTGTTTACTTTGTGAGTTCACCTATAGCATAACTTTCATAGGTCAGATATTTTATGAATCCATTTATAGCCTTCCAAGGAAACAAACCTCACTTCCCATTCCTGACTAAACACAACCTGAAAAGTTGCAATCTCTGTAAATAAAGTTTGTAATAGATGTATTGTAGATCAGCCGTAAGAACATATGTTTTGTACGACACAAATACACGTATAGGTCAAGCCAAAAACATTTTGTTAAACCAAATCACACAATCAAAGAGAATTTTTGTAATTGGAAGACTGATTTAAACCAATTAGATACGAGTTATTGGAAAAATATCAAAACGTGCATAATTCTAAAAATACTAAGTGTAATACTGTTTTTTTTTCCCCTACAGTAAAAACAGATACAGATGTTACAAAGCTAAGGTTAACGTTCATAGCTTTTTGAGAATTAATCGCATTCATTTTAGGATTTAATGACAATGGCAAATCTGATGGCTCAAGGCACGACAAACAAAGGAAGAAAAATGTTTCTTAATTCAGATTCTTAAAATAACATCATAAAAGTTCCGTTGCTAATTATATCACATATAAGATAAAACAGAAGAGCAAATACCTGGAATCCAACAGATATATGGCGGCTTAATTTTGCCACTGGAAACGTTTATGGTAAGATTTTAAGGACCGATTTTCGCCATTACTAGCACGTACTACTTATAAAGCTTATTAATGCCTTAGTCTGCATGACCATATTTTAGATCCCTAAATCCCACCCCATTCTCAAGCTACCTTAATACACAATAAATAAGCACCAAGAGAAAAGTCATAGTTAATTTTAGTTATTGTTGAGAATGCGATCTTAAAATAAACTGTGATCAAAGAGCTCTCATCTGTCTCTTATCTTATTCACTTCTTATCTAGATCTTATCCATAATAATCTGTTGATGGGCTGGACTACTTTCGAAAATAAAGTAACACTTTCGAACAGGGAACACTTATTTTCTATTAACTACGATTTTCACTCAATACGTTTCTAATTTGCTGCTGATTAATAGTTAGCGCAGTAGTTGTTAAGTTTAGGTATCGGCTAGGATTAGGGATGTATAAGGTCACGTAGAATAAGGCAATGATACACTACATTGCCAAAAGTATTCGCTCAACTGCCTTGACTCGCATATGAACTGAAGTGACATCCCAGCGGAGAGCGCGTCCAGTGGGGTGGTTTACACCAATCAATCAATCAATCAATCAATCATTTTTATTTATATAGCGCTTTTAACAACACAGGTTGCATCAAAGCACTGTACAGTATAATGACAGGGATGTATAATGACAGGGATGTATAATGACGAAAGTGACCAATTTGTTATTAAATGCAGAGACGGTCTCTGTAGTCAATTCAACGATAGTCACTAGAAGTTAAGTGTCCCCAACCAAGCAAGCCAGAGGCGACAGCGGCAAGGAAACAAAACCCCATGCATACAGAATGGAGAAAAAAAACCTTGGGAGAAACCAGACTCAGTTGGGGTCAGTTCTCCTCTGACCGGACGCCCAGCACACCACTGCAACCGACGCTTTGCATTGCACTTGATGATGGATGGCTTTGTATGCAGCTGCTCGGCCATGGAAGCCCGTTCCATGAAGCTCTCCGCGCACCGTTCTTGAGCTAATCTGAAGCCCTCGTGAAGTTTGGATGTGTGTAGCGATTGACTCTGCAGTACCTCGGCGACCTCTTCGCATTATGTACCTCAGCATCCGCTGACCCCGCTCCGTCGGTTTACATGGCCAACCACTGAGTTGGCGTCGTTCCCAAACGCTTCCACGTCCTTATAATACGGATGACAGTTGACTGTGGAGTATTTAGGAGCGAGGAAATGTAACGACATCCTATCACAGTTTCACGCTGGAATTCGTCCTTTCACAAACATTTTGTAAAAACTGCGGCCATGGAAGGGATTGGAACACCTGATTTGGATGGGGGAGTGAATACTTTTGACAATATAGTTTACGTGCTTCATCAACACTAATAAATGACTAATATTCTAGTGCATGGTAATAAGCAACTAGTTACCCTAAAATAAAGTGTTACCAAAGAAATGGTACAGAAGAAATGATTTTTGTCAGAGTTATGAAAGGAATGACGAGTGAGCAAGTGAAGGGTTCGGGTTTTACTGTGAACTTCGTAACTGTCACACTGTTTATTTTTCAGCGACAATTGCATGCACTTTTAATGGAAACGATTCTTTTCATAATGTTTAACTAGTCACCTAGAAAATAGGTCAAGCGTTTTTCGCATGCATTTTGTTTGCAATGAAAAATAAAACCGTTTCCTTCTTGCTTATTTTCCCTGTGCAGTAGCTGGTATTGATTACATTAACTGCAGTGAGTCGTGCCATTCATTGCATTTACAAGTATGTTTGCTGAAAGTCAGAATTCGTTGGTAGGCGATAGACATAATTGATAAAGTATTTGCTGTACCCAGCAGTCACGTTTACTGTTGCTTACTTATTCTATGTGACTGAATGTGTATAATGCCATTCTATACATACAAGTGTAACTGTCACACGTGGACTCCTTTTGGGTTGTTGTTTTTGTCGTGTGCCATGTGTTCTGTGTGACCTACTAGTTAATTGTGTCTTATTTATTAAGTATTTACGTTGTGTATTTAAGTCCTGTGGTTTCAGTTCTCTTTGTCTGATCTCGTCTATGTTTTACGTGGCTTCAGTTCATACACTATCTGACACAGCCGCGTTTAAAATTTTACTGGAAGTTAAGTGATGGGCGTCCGGTCAGAGGAGAACTGACCCCAACTGAGTCTGGTTTCTCCCAAGGTTTTTTTTTTCTCCATTCTGTATGGATGGGGTTTTGGTTCCTCTGGCTTGCTTTGTTGGGGACACTTAACTTCTAGTGATTATCGTCCAATTGATTACAGAGACAAATTGGTCACTCTCGTCATTATACGTCCCTGTCATTGTACTCTTCTACCTTATACTGTTCAGTGCTTTGATGCAACCTGTGTTGTTAAAAGCGGTATATAAATAAAATGATTGATTGATTGATTGATTTGCCTGTCTGCCCGAGGTACTTATTCTGTATATGTGTATGATTAAACCCGTTTATTTTATAAACCACACCGTGGCAGAAACATGAAATACTGTACAATTACATGTTTTTTTATGGCCCTTGGAGATTGAATTTCAGAATTTCAAGTCTTATTGCTATATTGTCTACAGTGGCAGGGAAACAACTGCTCAAATCATGCCTTATTAATTGAATGCTATAGTCAATTTTAAGGTTAATTGTGTTAATAATCATTCTTGTATATCTTAAATTTGTATCGGAAACTATTGCAAAAGTCCATGGAACGGGTCGTTTTTCCAGTGTACTGTGTTAGGCAGTTTTCTAGTCTATTCTTTTGCTGAGTCATCATATGAGTCCGTTGCATGCCAAAATGAATAAAGTGCATAGTTTCAACCTCTCAAGACCATGCTTTCTCATATGAGGACGTTATATTTTAGTTTCTATATTTAGTTTCTGAGATTCGGGGCTTTTCAGACATACCAAATAATTGGATGTTTCGCCAGGATCACTCCCTCTCCTTTGGTGTTCCGAAATTTGTGAAATTCGTGACACATATATACAAATATCATGATATTTTGTATATATATGATATTTATAGAATTTAAATGTCTCGTTTTTAAACTCTGTGTCATAAACCAACATCTCAGGAAAAGTTTATGAGGTTTCAAATCAAATTATGACTTCCTGTTACCAGGAAGAAGAACCAGAGAAAAACCATGGACTCAAAACTCTTCCGCAAGCTACATTTCATATAACTCCTTCCTGAACGTCCCGCTGCCCTGTTTCTTGCTTTCTCATTGGCTGTAGGTCATTGCCGATGTGTGTTACAGTCAGAACTCATTTCACACAGCAGGACTGCTGACGGTTCCAGCATGTCAAATATTTTGCGGGCAAAGCAAGGTCCTTGGGTCTTTGGCATAAGCAGGGTTAATAGTGGTGGGCATAAGCCAGTTCTTATCTGCTTCATCGTGTTTGCTGATGTGACAATCAAGAAACTATACAGAGCTGAGCCTGGTCAGTACCTGGATGGGAGACCTCCTGGGAAAAACTAGGTTGCTGTTGGTAGAGATGTTAGTGAGGCCAGCAGGGGGTGCTCACCCTGTGCTCGGTGTGGGTCCTAACGACCCAGTATAGTGATGGGGACACTTTATTGGCAAAGACAACCATCTTTCGAATGAGAGGTCCTGACTCTCTTTGGTCATTAAAAATCCTGTGACACTCATCGTTAAGAGTTCTGGCCAATTTATATATATATGTGTATAGATAGATAGATAGATAGACTTCATTCATTCATTCATTAGTGGAATGTGGTGGGAATGTGCAGCTTTAGAGTTATTGGAAGAGGTGGGTTGATCTTGTGACCACTGGATGCATTTTTACAAAGACGGGCTCAGGTACTTCAGTGGATTCTTAAGAAGTGTGGAGATGGGAAATGGTGTCTGCTTTCCTATTCTTGAGGATAGGAAATTAACGTGGGTGCAAAATGAAGCCCAACTTGCCTGACAGGAAAGTCTTTTGCCTTCCTAATGATACTCTAGTTTCTTGTGATAAATGTCTCTTGGACACTCTCCAACAAATACCTCCATTCTTTAAACTCAAGCTTAATGTCCAGGAGGTCGCTATTGCAGATATTGAAAATCTTTCCAATGGGGTGAGTTTCTAGGAGAAGAAGGAACATGGATGGAGTTTGGGAGGGTTCCCCAGCTGCTGAGAAAGCAGCAGACAGTACCCTAGTGGTTGAAGCATCAAAGACCTCAATGAAGGACTTGCTGGTGACTGAATGTACGAAAAGCAGAGATTCAAGACAAGCCAAAAACATGTTTTGGAAAATGGATTGGTGGTGTACTTGCTTACTATATACATTTTGTAAATTTTTAAGACAAAAAAAAGTTACAGACTACGGCTTTAAGTAGCAGTTCAGTCATTTATGTTATGGTGATGAGAATAATACTTTCCTTGTTTGCCGAAGCAGGAGACAATCGATGGTGAAGCAGATGGAGAGTTTCTAAAAATGTTGATAATTATAATATAGGTTAATAGAAATAACTTTTAGAGAACTGTTTATTACTATTTTTGAACTATAGCTGCAAAAATGTATTATTATTCATTTTGGAAACCATACATACTTCTTACATCTTACTAATAGGCCTGCCACAGATGAACTGGGATTTTATGCAAGAATTATGAATTGACATTTCAAAAAAACATCCAAAGAATTAACAATGAAACTTTGTCCTCTTCTAATATATTTTGTGACCTAAAAGATACTTAAATCGGCTGTGAAGTCTTACACGTATTACTGTGGTACACTTAAATGTCATCGCTGTACTCACTCTAATGTCTTGCCTGTATGTCTTTTTTTCCGTGGAACATATAAGAAGATCATCCGATTTGGTTTTTACTGTTTTTTTCTCAAAACAATAGGAGTCAAGCATAGCCAGTATTTCAGTTACCAGTATCCTCCAAAATATCTTCTTACCAGAAAGTCATACCACTTGAATGGAATGACACTAGAGTTAGTGAATGATGAATATGATTGCAGTAGATTTACTTCATGGCATCCATTTGGACCGTCACACTTTTTTACAAAAATGACATTATATATTTACCATGAATTAACTAAGCTGAAAGCAGTAAGTTAAATAAACTACAATACATCCCTGGACGCATTACACCACCCCGTGAAAACACATAACTACACACTGTTTTGCATTCCAGTCTCGAAATATGTTCTAGACGGACTTGTTTGACTATTTGCAGCATCTCACGCATGACTCGCACGACAGAAAAACGTGGCGCTCAAGTCCCATCCGCTGTTTGCACATTACTCTTTTTTTAGTGTAAAAATGCCTTCTGCGTTTCACCCGAGCGTGTAAGACGCAGACAGGACTTCAACACAGCGAAGCCAAGTGATTTAAGTCAGAGCAATAAATGTGATGAAGCAATAAACTGAACAGCTATGTTTTTAACGTCAGCCTACATAAGAATTAGTCTTGGCTGTAAACAACCGATTAATGATTTCTATTTCCTGTTAGAAACATGAGCCACTCAAATCTCCCCTACTGGAGACACAACACAATCATCTCATCGTATTTAAATGCGTTTCAGCTGTTTAACCCAAGAGGTCCCTGTAGCTAGAATATTAACAGTGAATAACCACTCATACACACCTTTTTTCATGAACGCGGAAGTCTATAGGTGAGGCTTCTTGGTTGTTACACACTATAGATAAATAATGAGGAAAATAACAACGGTAGTGCAAAAAAATGTTTTCACTACAAATGAGACATCTCTTTGACATCTTAAAGGAAACCGAATGATGTGCTATCAAGGTAAAAGACAAATGAAAGCATACATTTCTGTACATTTCAAAATAAGGTGCATTAAAAGTGCATAGTCTATAAAATAACAGCAGAGTGAGTGAAAACATTCAATTTTAATACGGCTGTAAACCCTATGCATTGAAGTCGCGATGAGTTTACCTGATGGTCCGAAAGAGCACCTTCCATTCGAAGACTTGTGTTGCATTTCAGGGGGCAGGGCAACAAAAAAAGTACTGTAAAATAATACAAATAACTGTAAGTTAATAAAATGCTCAGCTTGATGATGTTTAATGTATTCAAAAATGTAACATAAAAATATATCGAGCTTGTGTGAACCACAGACTTTATTGTAGTTCCTTATTGTAGGTTTTTTTGTAGCATTACTAACAGATTTTTTGTTAAATTAAGTCTTTATAAATTTGGCACTTTAAATGGGGTTCACAATTTTGACCAAAACATTTGAATGTCTTATTCATTTCTTTTTTTGGAGAAGCAAAATTTGAGTGGACACGGCTGTTAAAAGCTGTGCATTGTAAATTATATTACATAAAATATAATTTACAATACTCGGCTTTTAATACCCATGTCCACTCAAATTTCGCTTCTCCAAATGGTGAAAATAACACAAGTGTCATGTCACCTGTTCAACACAAAAGGGCAGTGTCGCCTGGTTTTTATAAGTCAGTACCTCATATCGTTTACGCATCTGCAATATACAATACAGCTGTTTTTAAGTGTGTGAAAACTACATGAAAAGGCCACTGTCATTCTACCACAGACAATATAATAAAACAATGTAGTGGAGAAAACTGAGCTGTAAAAGACACACACACACACACACACACACACACACACACACACACACTTTATATAGAGAGACACTATAATTTACAACCCACCGCCTTTACAACAAGAGTGTTCTAGGAGACAGACCTTGTTCAACCTTCTGTGAAAATGCGAGGGATCTTAAAAAAAAAATCTTTTTAAAACTTGTGAGCTATGAGTGTATCTGGACTTTATGGAAGCCGTTATTTCTGTTCCATAAATTCATCTAAAAATGGTAAACATTTTGTCATTTGCAGTGGATGTGGGACATAATACATGCGTGATGAAGGGTCGCTTAAGCCATCTTGCAGATGAATGGCAATTTTATGCATTTAGATTTTGGAAAAAAAAATTTACAAGTGGGGAACAGTTGGGGGACAATTATTTAAAGTGCTATTGTGAAGCGGTAATTGTGTGGCATGTAAAAGGGAACTAGCTGTGTGTTGAACATATATAAAAAAGGAAAGCTGGTCAAGAGACCTGTCAAAATAAAACCTAACACACAAAAATAACAGTAGTGTGTTATGCTTTAGTAGAGTTTTATTCAAAATTCATTGATTCCCACACATCTGTGTACAATTAATAAAAAAATTTAAAAGTAAGATTTTTACAGTGAAGGTTAAAAAACAGATCCAGATACGGCACAGGATGCAGTCAAAAAAAGACATTTTCTTCAAACTCGCATATAAGCAACTTAAAACACCATTATATTTGTATTAAATGTCTTAAAATCATTCAACACGAACACATCAGCCTACAAAAAAATACATCAAAATCAACAGAACAAAAGCAAATAAACCTGAGTTCACCTAAAACTTTTAATTCTTTAGATCTTTACACTCAGCAAATCAACTGTAGAACTGTAGTAAAAATGTAGCATTTTGTCCTAAATATTTATAGTTAGGCTACGCTTTCTGAGATAACCGTCACCTCTTCATCAGGTCAGGTCTGGAGATTGTTGCTAACTG
This sequence comes from Puntigrus tetrazona, assembly GCF_018831695.1. Lineage (NCBI taxonomy): Eukaryota > Metazoa > Chordata > Actinopteri > Cypriniformes > Cyprinidae > Puntigrus > Puntigrus tetrazona. Next base: position 2,976,400 of record NC_056721.1, on the reverse strand, counting down.
ACAGAACCTGCTGTCCAGATTTTTAAGCATGTCTGGATGAAAGTCATCCTCAGAAATGGATATTGCATCCAGTTCATCTCTGGCCATAGGCTGTCCTTCATCTGTGTAACAGTGCGGTTCGTAAATACCATGTTCCTCATCACGGGTTTGGAGAGCAAGTACTTTCTAAAAAAAAAAAAAAAAAAAAAAAAAAAGAAACGGGAAAATTATTTACCATCCTTTCAAATATTTGGACAAACTTGACCATTTTTTTTTTTTTTTGTGTGTGTTCTAAAAAAGTATTTTGATCTATAGTTGTCATGACAACTCTCGGGCAGATTAGCATGGTAATGTACCGGTCTATGTTAATGTATTTGGTCTTGGCGGAATGGATCTGCTAGTACCGAAGCTTTCTACTGCCAACTACATCCACAACATGCTGCTGCTGAGCATGTAAGAAATACTGCCGCTGCAAATATAACATACATGACAGAAGCCGTAGATCTATACAGGTGGAGCGTTTCTGAACTGCTGCCGTAAACACTAGTCCTATATTTGAATGTTGAGCAATGAGCTCATTGCCCACCGATACAGCAGAGAACCAATCAGCTCTGCCACGTGATAATGATGTCCGTTAGGTCAGATTGAGTTAAACCTGATCGGACTGCAGCGGATGTCAGAACTATACACATCTTAAAGCTCGGCTAACAAGGAACATTCTCAGGAACTTTGATTCATGTTCTGACAAGGTTCTTGGAGTTCTAAAACATTCTTCCAGTAAAGTTAATATGTACATCAAAAATAAGTAATGTAGTTGCATATAGTGTATTCCTGCTGCATATAAAAACATGTAAGGGTATTGTATTAAATTATTATTTAAATATAAATAAGTAGTTAAGATCACCTAATGTGAAACGAAATTGGAAAATTATAAAAACTGAAGTTTTAATTTGTGTGAAGGTTAGATGTCATTCAAAATTATGTTTTTCTAATTGGAACATTAACACTATTCTTTTAAATTCACAAATTTTAGTCATGAAATGAAGAAAAAATTGGTAAGAAAAGTAGACTGTAGAGTGACAGAAAGAAGCATCAAATCACCTGGTTGATGAGTCCTGTGAGGTAAGATGCATTGATGTTGTAGGAATAATTGCTTCTAACGCTTGATCTGACGCTTGATTGCTGGTCGAGAAAAGTACAGACGATGCTGAACTGAACTGGAGTTCGTATATGATGATTATTACTCTTACTTTATTCTTACCTGAAAATTTTTTCTGTATGAACGACTTGTGGAATTCTTAAAAAAGAGAGAGTGTCACAAAACACAAAAGTCACAAAACCAAGGAAATGATCAACACTTTAAATCTGGCTGTGGCTGTTAATACTCACTCTATAGGTAGAGCGGTTGAACATCTGCTCGTTGTAGAGCGATGATGGAGTCTGTGAAACAGCCTGCTGTCCTTTATACATCACCTGGATATCACAAGAAGAAATCATATCTGTTTTTAATACTTTTCAATCATTTTCAATCATTTTTCAATCAACATTTATGATTCACTCATGAACAGTTTATCATATACGAACAGCATACAGTCTATTTCCAAAAACATTATAGATGATATTAATGATGAATCTTGGTTTGACAGCAAAATATTACATCCCAGAATGCTCTAGGTAGGAGCTCACATCCATTGTTAGTGGAATGGTGTGACACCAGCCAGTTCTTTCTGCCAATTAGCTGGTATCCAACACACAGGAAAAGACCGGCTCAACACGGAGACTGTAATATGTTGTGAACTTAATCCGTGTCGCACAGCCCGCAGCTCTACAAATGTCTGCCAGAGATACGTCGTCTTCCACCGCAGATCATGCTTTCCCAAGGACTGGCCTGCAATTGCAGCCATGTAAGCTTCCAAGGTGGAGGGTGACAGCCTACACCTCCACCTCTCTTGCAGGAAAGAAAGCACTGCTCCAATCATGCATCTTCGGGGGTCTTCTCTGAGAAAAGAACACCAGTTAGCAAACAGACTCCCCTCCAGTCCACTACCGCAGCCTGTGGTAGACCACTCAAGTCTGCCGTGTCCCACCCGGGAGCAGTACATAGAGGTTCCAGAAATCCGGGCACAGGTGCCAATGATGCCTAAACCCTGGAAAAGGAGGTCCTTCATCAAAGGTATTTATGTCACAAGGAGCATGAGTTTGAGGAACCAGGTCTGGGTGGGCCACTATGGCGCTACCAGCAAGATCTGCTCCTCGTCCTCCCGGATCTTGGACAGAGTTTGTGCAAGCAGGCTTACTGGGAAAAACACATACTTGAGTAGAGCCCAATGCCAGCTGTGTTTCACCACAGCACACAACTGAGCTCTCCTGTAATGTGGACGACGAGCAGCGATTGAACTGCGTCTGACTCCGAAGGCCTCCGCTTGCCCTGGAGCTGCTTGCTCTTTTCCCAGTTGACCCAAAGCCCCAACTGGAGGATGTGCTGGATGGCCTCAGTCTGTTTCTTTACTGCACGCCTCCCGCCCAACACTCACAGAGGTCCGGGAAAGCTCTATCATCAACTTCAGTGATCGGCCACGACTCGGTGACGGCCATAATCTCCCAGGGGGCAGTCTGACCAAATATACATTCCCAGAGGACGACACCCTGCCACATCTATTTCTCCATCAGTGCACCAAGTGAAATGTTGGGCACGTCATAACACAAGACAGCAAAATCACTGGGGAGACATACAGAACAACTGCTGCAGGAGAAGTGAAAAGTCTGTGGGGACTGGCCCAGCAGAAATACTCCCACTGTAAACCTCACATCGACAGACGATAGGAAACGACCACAACCAAGAGAGCACGATCGAAATAGCGACTTTAAAAAAAAAAAGACATGAGTCAACCATGTACAGAAATTGCTCTTTTAGATGAAACACTCAGGGGAATCGCTGATGAACAGGGTGTCGTAACACATGACTAAAGTAAAACTGAATAAAATGCACAGATTGAAACATTACTGAAAAACAGTTACTGTATGTTGTGTGATGAAATTACCGTGCAGTCTGTTCCTGGATTTTCTGTATTTGTTGTGATGAGATGACCGATCCCATCATCCATCATAATAATTATTTTCTCTGCCTTGCAGGATATTGTTAGACTCATTAAGCACACTGCTGAAATATAAAAAGAGAGTATTTACTTTAATCTTGCTGGAATTGGCTGACAATTTACTCTGGCCATCAAAGATGGTAAGAGTAAAAATATGAGTCTATAATCCATAAAATTGCTTCCTCCAAAATATTATGACCATTTACTGCAGAGGATTAACTCAGATTTGTTCAGAACAAATAAACTCATCCACATCTTAGATGGCCTAAGGGTTAGTAAATTGTCAGCAATTTTTCATTTTTGGGTGAACTTAACTTAATAAATTACCCAGATTTTTCCATAAAAGCAGAAAAAACAAAACTACAGTAGACAGAACAAACTAAATAACATTCAAAACTGTGCGTGTCAAAACAGGTTTCCACGGACTTCCATGGCAAGTCTTTTACCGTTTTATCACACCTTTCATAGTTGGATTGACTTGTTTGCAAAATCCTTCATCACCTATTAGTACTCTTAAATGTTACCCAAACATCAGAAATCACCTGTAAGAATAAGAATCGCAAGAATAACCATCCAGGCAGCAACAGGCCCCATCCGAGCCTGCGAGACCATCCTGACGTGACAGTTAGGAGTGACAGAGCAGTCACACACCGTGACCGTCAGGTTCTGGATGGAGTACAGTCCCTGCTGGTCTGATATCTTGATCTGGAGGAGGTGATGGCCTGAATAAACATGTTTTTCTTTAACGAGACTCACTGTTGTGCCTTTTGGAGAAAAAAGGTAGAGACACACAGTAAAGAATTAATGCTGAAAAAGTTGTGGACAGTTATTTTTGTGCTTTACTGTACAGAATACGCTTTCATATTTTTTTCTTTTGAGATGGTTGCAGATGGGAGGAGAGTGCTAATCTCACACAACATGATTTACTAGCATCATTAATGTTTGTGCCCAAAAAAACCACATTAAATGAACATTCCACTTTTTTTGGGAAATATGCTCATTCTTCAACTCCCCCAGTTAAATAGGTTGAATTTCACTATTTTTCGAATCTATTCAGCTGATCTCCGGGTCTGGCGATAACACTTTTAGCATAATGCATAGCATTATTTCCAAAAACGTGGAGTGTTCCATTAAAGCAGATGCTAAATTGTGCTGCTCTTGGTAGATTGCGCCGGTCATTATGGAAATGATCCGGCCGCATTGTATTCTTATGATGAGGAGTCTTATGATGCAATTTCAGATTTTCCTTTCTCTTCGGAGTGTTACAAGCTGTCAGTGCATAGATAAGATCCTTAAAGATCCAAAGATTAAAGTTTCAAAACCAAAGAGATATTCTTTATAGAAGTTATGACTTGTCCACAGCTCCCTAAAACTGCTTGTTTAAACACCATCCCACTTTTTATTTCAGCGCAATTACGGAGAACTGACTCTAGAGCAGCCTATGCTGGCTGTACTCAGAGACTATAAACTGGGGCATTTCGCACTCTGCAAGGACAGTCTGGTGCTTCTGACTCACAATCTTTAAGTACTTTACGTTTTCCTATTAAAAGAAGCTGCTACTTACTATTCAAATGAGCAGTGCAGTGTTTGCCGTTTCATTTCTCTGGTCACAACGACGTGCGAAAAAACAGTACTAAGTTTTGATGATCAGAAATGTAACACTGTATAAACACGTTGCATTACAACAAATGCACAAAATACTATTCTTTTTAGAAACATCATATGTGCTTACTTTTGTTCTCTAATGCTACTTTTAAATCTAAACTTAAAGGGAACCCTGGGTATTAAGAATTATATGGCTTAATATAAAGCAAATTATGCCCCTTCCTGAAATATGTAGAAAACCCATGAATGATTTGTTATTAAAAAAATTACTCTGATGGTGTAAAATGGTTGCACTCGGTGAACCAGAAACACAACTCGGAAAATAAAATACTGATATGATGACCACAGCAAATGAAAGAGCTTACAGTACACAATGCATAGATGCATAGACTTAAACCAAATGCTGCACCATGATTTTTTCCCCCCACAAAAAGTCTAAATGACCTATATTTCAAGGGAAATCCGTGATATGAAACTCGTCCAGCGGAAAGAGTATAATAACACAAGTGTGCATATTTACATGCAAACAGGACGGCATAGTATTTCTTGTATCAGCCATTTGTAAGCTTTTCGGTAGCTGTGGTCTACTAAAAGTCAAAGGCTTCAGAGGTAAAGTGAAAAGGACAAAGAAACGAGTCTTTAGGACGTTTTATACTTCTACAGGCATCTTCCCATTATTTGTCTGACTCTTACCGCTAGGAAAATGGCTAGGAAAGTCATACATCACTTCTCTTGTTACCCTTCGACTGAAAATTACAAAAGTACCATAGTGTTCATAAATCGTTTTACTTGATGTGTTTTCCAAGTGAAATACAAAGTTCAGTGCCATTACCGTACACTGGTTCAATCATCCATTTGTCCAGGACATCTCCTAAAAGCTCATAGTAGAAAGGTGATCCATATGGAGGAAAGTCCAGGTCTACTGCTGTGATGTTGACCAGTGTGGGCTCTTTATCTATACAAATAGTGACTACATTTTTTTCCAATATTGGTACGTTATCATTTTGATCGTTCAGGTGAATGACTAGAGTTCCAGTGCCTGTCAGCGGAGGGACACCTGCCCATCAGAGACATGGACCAAACAGAAATTCAGTTAGAGTAAGGTTTCAGGTGTATTCAGTTTGCAAGGTTAGCGAATCAATATTTGAAAGAGTTTGAGAGTTGTTTGATGCAAGTAATCTATTTATCAGTTGAACAGAACGTAAACTTCAAGGAGTTTTAATAAACCTAATAAACCTAATGAAAGCTTAAAAAACATAAAATTGCCTTCAATCAGTATTTCCCCCTCTATCTGTGGTTGTCAATGTTCTGATGTTTTGTCCTTTAAACTTCACTACTAATACTGGTTCACCCATTTCTATTATTTCTTCTATTGCCAACTTTTTTAGAATCTTATGTTTTACCAACTATGTCTTTATATTAATTCTCTAAACATTCCTGTTAGGCTTTAGACCCAACGTTTCCACTACTAATGCCCTTTTAAAATTCACAAATGATGTGTTCACATCCTTTGATGAAGGCCAAGCTATGGGTGCAATTTTCATTGATTTTTCAGAGGCTTTCAATATGGTCAATCATTATCTTCTTGATAAATGGTCCTCAATTGTTTGTTTTTGTTTTGTTTGTTTTACTAAGGTTTTAAGTCTGGTTACTCAGTTGTTGAAAAGGGTGTTCCTCAAAGTTCTATTTTGGGTCTATTACTCTTTTCTATTTTTATTAATTACTAGACTAATTCTGATCAGCTGCAAATCCAGAACTCTTTCCAATCTGATTTTAATTGGTTTAAAATGGGTTTTAAAATAATTAAACATTCAGAATTATTTTTGAATAAAAACAAATCTTGCTGTATTTTGTTTGGCACATGTGGGTTTTTAATTTGAATGTTACTTTTGAACTTATTTTCAAGCCTCATATAGATTATATTGTTAACAGAACATACAGTGCTTGCATTTATCATTAAAATTATTTTTTTCTCAAAATAATATTTATATATTTTATATTTATATATTTATTTATAATATTTTAAATATCATTCAATTATGGACTACTCGAATTAGAAAGAATTATTTCTCAGATTATACTTCTTATCGATTATGGCAATATAGTTTTAAAAATAACATTGATATCTATTTGTGTAGATTTGTGTTAAAGTGTCCATATAGTACTCATCACTGTCACATTACACCTCAAATCAAGAAGACAATTTCTTTGTTTTTTATTTATTTTTAAATGGGTTTATTATGACTGTCCTCCGTATTTGAAAAAGTATTTGATCCCATACAGATCTTCCTATTGACTTTGTTCTTATTCTTTGTTCCCAGTAGTGAAGCCGGACATAGGTCATAGTATAAATTTCCCCATTCTTTAAGATCAGTTAATTCTCTTTATTGCTTGTGTGTGTGCATGCTTCTAAGTTTTCTTACATTTTTATGTATGATATTGATTAGTAATCCTGCTGTGGGTTTGGGGACTGGTTGAACATGTCTATTAGTTTTTGTATGTGTTGTGCATAGGTTATACTCGGTATGGTTGTTATGTCTATTGTTGTAAAATATATTTTAACAGTTTTGGATCCCCTTGAAAAGCATAGCCAGCATCGTAACTGGCTATGCAATCAATAAATGAGTACATTTAATGTCTCACCTTCATCCACAGCATACAGGGTTGCCGTATAGGTGGCGTTTTTCACAAATGGTGACTCTCTGTCCAGAATTTTAATTGTGGATACTTTTCCAGTCTTTGCATCAATAGTTATCCATTTATCAATATCTTCACCTTTAACAAATCTGATATTCAAACACTGGATGAATTCACCTTTCTTTATATGCGATACTTTTCTGTAAATGAACTGCAGGGTCTTTAGTGAAACTTATTTAGTAATATTAGCTTTTCTTACTTAAATGTGTTTACGTGGCTTCCATCCATGTCTTTAGCGGTGAAGGTTGTAAGACTTGTTCCTACATCAATGTTCTCCATTACCACGACGTGTTTCACAGGGGGTATAAACACTGGAGGGTCATTGACATCTTCTACGTAAATGGTCACTGGAATACGGTTATAGAGGTTTCCAGCACTCATCTCAGAGCTTTGGGGTATTTTGTCGAGCACCCACATGGCATTTGGTACTTTATTTTTAATCTTGCAGGAAAAATAAGGAATTTCATTCTGCACACTGATGGACAGATTGTGATTTGTTTGCTCCTCGTAGTCGGTTTGCTTAAATGAGCCAAAAATACATTTAAGAGAGTTTTACAGAAAAATCAACATGAATGCATGAAAAGAGGTTTTAGTATATAGTTATAAATAGGCAGCTATAAAAGACATTTCTAATTCTAGTATTCTCTGTTTGTTTGAGTATCATAACCAGCAACACAGACTCAACTTTTTGGGAAGGTAGACTTACAGAATAAAGTATCAACCATCTTCTTACCTTAATGACTGTTAAAATCCCTTCGTTTGTAACGGGGTCCGTTTCTATTTTGAATATTTCTTTTTTATCTTCATGGATTGTGTATTTGGCTTTCCAAGCTTTCGAACCACGGACGTCTTTGTCTGTTACCTGCAGTCGCAGAACTTCAACCCCAGTTTCTCTCTCCTTGACCTTCCCTGGTCCCTAAAATAATTCAAACATTTCATTGGGTTGCGCAGGAAAGTGCGTCTAACTTGCCATTTAAAGCAATGACCAAGAACATGTAATCTTACAGTCCACTATAAAACTTACTGTTTTGCCAGAGAACTCTGGAAGATTGTTGTTATTGTCTGAAATATTGATTATCAGTGTACTTGTACTTGAGAGCTGTATCTTTTCCCCTTTGTCCTTTGCTTCAACAAGGATCGTATATTTCTGAGCTTTCTGGAAAAAGATTCATGTTTTTAAAACATTTCTTGAGTAGGCATGGAGAAGTATTCATAAAGCACAAAAACCAATACATGTTGTCTGAATAAAATAGAAGATGTATCAAAGGTACAAAATAGTGCATTAATACTAATGAGAGAAATTAAACTCATACCTCATAGTCCAAGCAACCCTTAAAATAAATTGTCCCGGATTCTTTTTGCTGCTGAATATAAAATTCAACATTATCTGTCTTTGGTGTGACAGACTTGATTGTGAAAACAAATGTTCCGTTGTCTGTACTTGAATCATCCTGATCAACTGCCTTTACTGTTGTTATTTCTTTACCTTTATACATTTTAAGAAAATTACATTTGAAATTAATAATAAAAAAAACGAACACACACAAACATACAGTTATTTATTCACCCTCATGTTATTTCAAATCTATGCTGTTAATGTTTCTGAGGAAAAGCTATATTTTTAAGAATCTATATTTTTGTAGCCTTTGCCATTGAACAACAGTCATTTTGAACAGTGGCTACCAAGTTAAAAAAAAAAAAAAACACAGCGAGTTATTTTACCCATCAAAAGAGGGTTTGCGCTGTCTTATGGACCACACGCTTAGGACCACTGCCAAACAAATCTTATGCTTTTAGAACAGCACGGGGGTGAGTAAATAATGCTAGAATTTTTCATGAGTGAACCATCCCTTTATGTTTTTAATATAAAAATGTGTGTTATTACTGCAAAAGCATGAGAGTAAGTACCGTAAATAATGACAATGTTCTGTTACAGTTTCTTAAACTACAAACATAAAATGCAAGAATGGGTTACCTTGAGCAAGTGACTCATCAACAGACACTTCATAGACCGATGATGGTTGAAATTCTGGTGCGTGGTCATTTATGTCCAATATTTGAATCTGAAGCCCAAGTTTTGTAACCACTTCATAGTTGGATTGATTTCTTGCTTCAAATTTCAGCTGTAATTGAGTCCGATGAATGTGAATATACAACCCTTACTCGCAGCGTATTTGAACGATCTGATATTTAAATGAACGCAATACTTTGTTTTTCGAGGAGCACTTACATGGAGAATGTTAATATCCGTTTCATAGTCCACCTTTCTAAGTACAAAAATTTCACCCGTATCTGTAATGCGGAGAACACCCTTTGGATCTTTATCCATACCCTGACCATGTAGTTCCAAATGTACTAAATAAGACCTATCGAGCTCAACCTGAAACACGAACAACATACACACAAATTGTTGACATGACCCAACTCTTTACACTGAAAAACTGTATTCAGATAAACTGGATGTGACTGTGACTCACCTTGCCTAGCTTATATGGAAACGTACCAGAATATTCTTCCTCAATACTAAACGAATCAATGATCCATGCGCGCTTCTGTCGTATCCCCCTGCTGTCAGCCCGTACATACACGCTCCAGACAGACTGAGTGAAAAACAAAACATTATAGGTAATGTTAAAGAAGAGTGAAGAAGCTTATAAGAAATAGCACTGAGATCAAAACATGGTTGATTGTAGTGTATGGCTGTGCTTGAAAAGCCATACCATTTCTGCAGTATCCAGTATGTATGCTGTGCATAGTATGCAAATGATTAGGCATGCAATGAAAAATCCTAGATGAGCTACTATATTTGCCGGAATATAACTCAAGTCCGCTGAAATCAGTGCAGAAGCTGTGTTACTACCATACTGCTACTATACTGCAGTATGCTGTGTGTACACTTTGAATAGTATGTGAATTTTCTGTATGCATGAAATGGCTGGATTACCTGCTATATTGGCTAAAATTTTATGTACAGTATGCATCCGAAGACACTACGTGGGATACTGTTTCCCAGAGCGCAACACACAAACGTGAGTGAACTGGAGGCGGGGAATATTAATTACAAATGTAATACTTTAATAATAAAACTTTAGTTTCAAATGATGTTACCTTTTTCTGGACATTCCCTACTAACTGTTTTAAAGATATTAAACAATAATGACCATGATATTGCAGTAATATACGAATAAAAATATTTGAATTATGAAACCGGAATGCTATACTGCATAACAACAGCAGCTCTGGTCTAGAAACGTGAGCAGAGAAACACGAGGCTGTGCGAGAGGCTCTAGTGTATCACATCACACACTTTAACTCACCAGCAGCAGGAGAAAGCCGACAGAAAGAGTCCTCATGCTGAAGCAGATCATCACACACACACACACACACACACACCAGCTCGACTGAGACTGAGACTCTTACAGTAATCCACTGCTCATATGACACACGAGAGAGAGGGGGGGGCATATTCAAATGACAGTGGGAAGAAACTGTTCTAGCTTTCAGTTTAAATTTATCAGGTTTTATTAATACTTGAATAATTTTAATAACAAAACAAAAATGACACCATTATATATATACACACACACACACACACATTTTTTAAAGTGTCATTGTTACGTTGTAGTTATACATGTAAGTACTGAATAATATTAACTACATGCACTTACTATGTATGGTAATATATAGTCAGGGTTAGAATTAGGGCTGTATTTATGCATAATTTCTTATGTTCATTATAGCATTATTTATAGCATTATAGCATTATAGTTCATTATTTGGTTTTAGTTAACAATGAAAATGCTTTGTGGTTTTGGTTTTAGTTAACAATAATAACCCAATAGATGGTGCCCATGTGTAGCTATTATGTAAATGTTTTTTTAAGAATAAAAAAAAATTCGATTTTATACCCTATTTAGAAATGCATGAATAATGACTTCAAAATGAATTAAAATTGTGTTGAACAGTAAATGCTGAGAAATATTGTGGATCAGGACGCACCTTATTTCCAATAATGACAGCCGGTGTTATCAGAGGATCTTATCAAAGTGTTTCCCGCCAGCTTTACACATCACTGTATGGTTCCTGAGCACAGAACAGGCCGGACAAGTTAGTACACGTTAACAGAGTCTACTTTTAGTCCATTATCTATATACTTTACCTTAGCAGTCCTTACTTGATCCCCACCAGTGGTACAAAAAAAAAAAGAAAAAGAACGTAAAAGTATGAATTTATAGTATGGTACTTTTGCACTACAGTACTTTCTGTATTAAATGTTCAGTTTTACAGTTTATTAATATGGGATAGCAATATCATCTGAGTCTACAAATGAACTTTAATAGTGTGATATCTGTATTACTATAGTAGCGCTTAAGCACAAAGCACAAATCCATTTTTCATCTTTTTCACTATTTAATAATAATAATGTTTGCATCATTCTTTTTCCCCCAGCTCTTTTCCTCTATGAACTCTATTAAAACATAACAGGCAATATTAACGTTAAGTCTTGAGTCTATAACAAATGAGAACTTTATGATTGAGTGATTTTGACATCCGTGAACTTCAAAAACAACAACCAAGAAGTGAAAACATTTTGACGGTTTAAAGTTGTTTTTGGGTGGTTTCCTTGTTCAAGCTGGCAGAAATGTTTTATGCATAAAAATAGCAAGACATTCACACCTACTTTTCCATTCCACAGAGGTCACAGGATCTCGTGCAGAAAGCTAACATTTAAAACTATGCATGACCGAGAAACCAACAATGTCTGAATGTGTTATAATAATCGGTTGTTTTGAAACACCAATTGAGAATATTCAAACTCAACCATGCACTTACTATAAAACAGGCATTTTTATTTAACCGTGGAAAACGATCAATCTCACCAGCATGCTGAATAGCACAAGACTCTAAAGAAAAAAGTAGAACTAGTCTTTCAGCATCTCATACCCCCGCAGTTTGGTATGGTTTATTACGATGCCATATCACATATCTTGTTGCACAGTAGACCGAATTGAGAAACACAAACACTGTGACGAGTTCAATTGTGTTTTGTGAAAACACTGACAAAAACACATATGAATTATCTAAGTTATATATCTATCACCATGCATGCGAACACAAAGAAACAGCTCTAATTACATCTTCTAAATAACAAAAGAAAGATTTGACAATACATTTAAAAAAAAAAAAAATTCACATAATTCTAGTTTTTAGAACTATTACATTAGAACTGATGTTCTGAGCTTATTCAGCTGGCTCCAGATATTTTGTTAAACATGAGTGTTCAGAACAGCAGTATATCATGTGAGGAAAATCTATTAAATGGGGTAGGTTTAAAAGTTCACACGTACATAACATTTAGCGCTTTCTGTCAGTGCTGTGGAAGCATGTTTTTTGTGATATATCATGACTTGTTTTAAACGGTCCAGTAATTTACTTTAAGCGTTTACTCCTACTTGGGAAAGCGTCTCAAAATTTGTTTAAAGGAGTAGTTCACAAAAATTTTCATTTGCTGAAGATTTGCTTACCTTCAGTTCATCCACAATATAGAAATGTTTTTTTTGTGTGATTCAGCATTCCATCAGTGTCTCATCAATGAATCCTCTGCAGTGAACTGGTGCCATCAGAATGAGAGTCCAAACAGCTGATAAAAACACAATAATAAACCACACCACACCAGTCCATCAAACAATATCTTGAGAAAAGCTGTGTGACAACAAACATCTTCAATAACACATTTTCAACTTCAAACCGTTTGCCTACCTCCAACTTTTTTTTTTCTCTGAGAGCTACATTTTAAAAATTAACGTAGTTGAGAGCTACATATCTAACAGTACTTAAATCTCTTAAAATGTGTGTCAATCTGAACCCTTATATATAGTTAAAAATGTACTAGAAATATTCAGAAAGTGCTAATCAAATTCAAATTTTGTCACATACCCATACATACATGGTACGACATGCAGTGAAATGTTTTTTACAACCGTCCAGCGTCGGAATAGAGAACACGCACACAAATATATATATGCAAAGAAGTGTACAAAGTATAAAAGTAAATAATAAAAAATAAAAAAATAATAATAATAAAAATAAAAAATATATAAAGTTGCTGTGTGAATGTCCAATGTAAAGTGACTAGTGCAATATTGTCCAGTGTAATTGTCCAATTGTAAGCGGGTATCTGGGGAAAGAGGGGTGGACATGGGAATCCCGGTGATTAGGTGCTGGGTGTTCTCTGGTTCAGACTCCGAATGGCCTGCAGGAAGAAGCTCCTCCACATTCTCTCTGTGTTTGCCTTCAGGGAACGAAAGTGCTTTCCTGAATGCAATAGAGAAAAGAGTCCACTGTTGGGATGGCTGAGGTCTTCCACGATCTTTCTGGCCCTGTTACAGCACCGCTTGTTGTAGATGTGCTGCAGCACAGGGAGCTCAGTGTGGATGGTGCGCTCAGCTGACCGCACCACCTTCTTAATGGCTCAGATGGTATAGGCGCTGCCGGGCCTTCTTCACCAGGGTGTTGATGTGACAGGACCAAGACAGGTCCTTCGTGATGTTAGCACCCAGGTACCGAAAACTGTCCACTCTCTCCACTGGGGTCCCGTCGATCTTGATGGGATGGTAAGAGCGCACCTCCTTCGTGCTGAAGTCCACTATTAACTCCTTTGTTTTGCTGACGTTCAGGAGCAGATTGTTCTCCTGACACCATCTCTCCAGGTTGTTGATCTCCTGAAGGTAGGCCATCTCATCGTTGTTGGAGATCAGGCCCACCACGACAGTGTCGCCAGCAAATTTAATGATGGTGGTGGAGTTTGTAGTGGCCACACGGTCATGTGTGTACAGAGAGTACAGCAGGGGGCTCAGAACACAACCCTGAGGGGCTTCAGTGCTGAGAGTGAGGGAGGATGAGGTGTGTTTTCCCATCCGTACGGCTTGTGGTCTGTCAGTCAGAAAGATGGTGATCCAGTGACGCAGGGATGGGCTGAGTCCCAGGACCTCCAACTTCGAGGTAAGTGTGGAAGGAACTATGATGTTGAACGCTGAAATATAGCCCACAAACAGCATTTTCACATAGTTCCCTTTCCTAAAATCCAGGTGGCTCGTGGTTGTGTGGAGGAGGTGTGATGGCATCCTCCGTAGACCGGTTTTGGCGGTAGGCGAACTGTAGTGGGTCCAGTGTGTCTGGTAGTGATGAGGTGATTAAATCTCTGACGAGTCTCTCAAAGCACTTCAACACTACCGACGATTTTAATTAGCTCGAGTTTTGCAGTTTTTATACAGACACAATTTAGCTCTCTAAAGTGAACGTAGGGAGACCTCCCCCCCAAAAAATCCAATACAAAACAAATCAAGCAATCATCTTTATTTGAATGAGGGGGTGGGTTTACAGAATGAGGAAATGGGAATAGATTTCCACATGAAAAGATCTCCAGTGCATTGCAAAAAATGCCCAGAATCACTGGATGGACCAAATACCTGGACACATTTCACAACTTCCCTAACCTCAGAACAATAAGACTTATTTACCTCCCCGGCCGCCTCCTGACCCTGGCCGCCTCCCTGACCCTGGCCGCCTCCCTGGTCTCCCCCACGTTCCTGGCCGCCTGCCTGGTCTCCCCCACGTCCCAGGCCACCACCTTGGTCTCCCCCACGTCCCCAACCACCACCCTGTCCGTCACCTTGGCCTCCTCCACATCCCTGGCCAAATGCTTTACTGCATGAACGGCCACAGGTGGTTGGGCAACACTTCTGTCTGGCAGGACACTGGCCATCATGGAAACAGCTTTCATCACACACTCGAGTCCTCGTTGGTCTGGGACATTGACCCGGTTTCACTGCATGGAAACAGATAGTCAGCTTTAGTCTGTGGATATGGTCTTCAATGAACAGCAAAAAACATGCAACAACGGCAATTATACCTACAGAGCGAATTGGGGTGCATTCACACTGGTCTTGTTTGGTTTGATTTGAAAAACTAAAAGTACCTTTGCCCCCTTTGGGCAGGTGTAAATACACTCTGGCAATCACACTCTGGTGCGCACTAGAAGATCTTATTCAGGTGTGTTTGACTGGGGCTGGATGAGAGGACTACTGTGATGCGTAATCAGTCACAAACCTTTACAAACATTTCAGGCTTGTTTGAGATGCGCCTGAAATGGAGACGATGGTAGACGGCTGCAGTGAGAGGAGACCTGAAATCAGGACAGTTAGGAAAAGATACGAGATCAAAGGCAGATATCGCGTTATTCTCCCTCATGTGCTGTGCTGCTAATAAACGTGATATCACTTCAGTTCTGTTTTTGTATTAACAAATATGAACAAAACACATGCTTGCTATAACCTATTGAATTCCATATTCAATTAATCATCCATATTAAATATCCATTTCTATTTCAATGCAAACATGTTTATTTCTTATAATTACACCAATAACAGACACCACACAGAGATCGCATTGTTAGGTTCAAGCATAATTTAAAGTACATATCACTTGAGCAATGGAGGTTTCCTCAAATGTAGCACTGCACAAAAATCGTTTCAGTCAACAAGCCACAAACACTGATGTTCTGCTGCTTTATTCGTGGTTTGCAGTTTTATATGAAGAAATGTCTTTTCGGTTGGCTCTTGAGCACTTTTTTTAAAACATGACGGCAGTATTAGTTATATTCTGTGTGTATTCTTTTATAAATGAGGAGAGCACTGTCACCGTTAATAGTTTTTAAAACGGCCACCAAAACACAGGACTAACATAACACTGACCTCTTGTTGGGAAGGCTGTTAAAGATTAATCTGCTGGTCTATTTTAATTAGCTTGAGTTCTGCTGCGTTTATACAGACACAATTTAGCTCTCTAAAAAGTGAACGTAGGTGTCACCAAGCCAGCAGAGGAGCTCTTACCCTGGGTGATCTGCGATCACTTCCTCTGCTGCTACTTCCTGTTCCAGGACTATAAAAACTGTAGCAAGCCACTCACCTGCAGGTTGCATTGTTTCGCCTGTTCTATTGTTGGTTCTCGAGTTTTCCCTAGTCTTTGTTTTCCTGGTTTTGACCCTGTCTGTTTACTGTTTCTCTGATCGTTTGCCGCCTGACCTGACCTCCGCCTGTCTCTGGATTTTGTTATTGCCTCGCCTCCTATATATCTGTTAGCCCTGTTCGACGCCTGCCTGTTATGACCATGCCTTCGTTTAATAAAAGCCTGCACATGGATCCGCACGCCTCAGACCGTTCCTTCGTGACAGAATGCAACCTCACACCAGGATCCAGCGGCTTTTCACCCGAACCATGGCCAGGTATGCACCTTGCAATGTCTTTGCTAACCCTCAAGCAGGGCACCCGATCACTTGAGGATTATACTCAGGAATTTCTGGACCTGGCTTACTTCTCTGATTTACCGGACTGTTTGCTAATTGAATTTTTTCACGAGGGAATAAATCAGCCACTCAAAACACAACTTGTTCAAGAGGGTCCACGTGAATCACTTGCACACTTTATTGAGTTTGGTTTAGTGACTGTGGGGTCAGCTCTCACGTTGGGTATTATGGAGGAAGAAGACACTGCATTTATTCCCAAGATGGCTGCCTTCCCCGAGCCGCTGCCCAAGATGGCCGCCGCCTGCCCAGAGCCGCTTCCCAAGATGGTCGCCGCCTGCCCAGAGCCGCTTCCCAAGATGGTCGCCGCCTGCCCAGAGCCGCTTCCCAAGATGGTCGCCGCCTGCCCAGAGCCGCTTCCCAAGATGGTGGTCGCCGCCTGCCCAGAGCCGCTTCCCAAGATGGTCGCCGCCTGCCCAGAGCCGCTTCCCAAGATGGCTGCCGCCTGCCCAGAGCCGCTTCCCAAGATGGCTGCCGCCTGCCCAGAGCCGCTTCCCAAGATGGCTGCCGCCTGCCCAGAGCCGCTTCCCAAGATGGCTGCCGCCTGCCCAGAGCCGCTTCCCAAGATGGCTGCCGCCTGCCCAGAGCCGCTTCCCAAGATGGCTGCCGCCTGCCCAGAGCCGCTTCCCAAGATGGCTGCCGCCTGCCCAGCGCCGCTTCCCAAGATGGCTGCCGCCTGCCCAGCGCCGCTTCCCAAGATGGCTGCCGCCTGCCCAGCGCCGCTTCCCAAGATGGCTGCCGCCTGCCCAGCGCCCGCGCCTCGTGCAGAGCCTCCAGTGCCCGCGCCTCGTGCAGAGCCTCCAGTGCCCGCGCCTCGTGCAGAGCCTCCAGTGCCCGCGCCTCGTGCAGAGCCTCCAGTGCCCGCGCCTCGTGCAGAGCCTCCAGTGCCCGCGCCTCGTGCAGAGCCTCCAGTGCCCGCGCCTGCGTGGTGCAGAGCCTCCAGTGCCCGCGCCTCGTGCAGAGCCTCCAGTGCCCGCGCCTGCGTGCAGAGCCTCCAGTGCCCGCGCCTCGTGCAGAGCCTCCAGTGCCCGCGCCTGCGTGCAGAGCCTCCAGTGCCCGCGCCTCGCGCCCGCCCACTGCCCGCGCCTGCGTGCGCCCGGCCCACTGCCCGCGCTGCGTGCGCCCGCCCACTGCCCGCGCCTCGCGCGCCCGTCCACTGCCCGCGCTCGTCGCGCCCGCCCACTGCCCGCGCGCCTCGCGCGCCCGCCCACTGCCCGCGCCTCGTCGCGCCCGCCCACTGCCCGCGCCGCGTCGCGCGCCCGCCCACTGCCCGCGCCTGCGTGCGCCCGTCCACTGCCCGCGCCTCGTGCGCCCGCCCACTGCCCGCGCTCGTGCGCCCCGCCCACTGCCCGCGCCGCGTGCGCGCGCCTCAAGTTATCCACACTCTCCACCCTTGCCACACGTCGACGATGGATCCCAGCAGCCCCTGCACTCATCCTCTGTCCTCCACCTGGAGCTCGCCACGGGTCTGCCAGTCTCCATCGCCGCCGTGGGTGAAGGATCCCTCACTTCATCGTCCCGCCTCCGAGCCCCGGACTCCACCTCGGCTTGTAGACCCGTCGGCTTCCCTTAGGCTCCTAGCTCCCTCCGCTCCACCATGCTCCGTCAATCCACCAGCTCCACCAGGCTCCATCGTCTCTCCGGCTACGCCTTGGTCGGTCGTCGACCATCCGTCGCCTCAGGATTCCACTCCTCCAGCTTCGCCTCATCCCTCCATCCCTCCGGCTCTGTCAGGCTCCTCCCTTCCCCCGGCTCCACCTCAGTCCTCTGTCGCTCTGGCTCCGCAGCGTCCTTCTCGTCCCCCGTCTCCGCATCAGTTGCCGAAGCCTGTGGCGTCGCCTAGGACCTCCAGCGCCTCAACGTCACCTTGGCTCTTCGGCTCTCCACCTCCGCTTCAGTCTCCTCCGCCACCTGCTCCGCCGCCATCGGTCGGCGCCATGGAGTCGATGGCTGTTCCTCTTCCATGGCTCCTCCCTCCGTCGGCTCCACTGTTGACCACCATAGCTGGGCTCTGGATCACCTCCCGCTCCGGACTCCTGTCTTCTCCCTGGCTCCTCCCTCCGTCTCTTCCTCCCTGGACTCCGTTTGCTGACCCCCTCCCGGAACCCCCTCCCAAGCTCACAGTGTTTTTTGTTTGTTTTATGGAGCGCCAGGAGTCGCTCCTAGGAGGGGGGCTATGTCACCAAGCCAGCAGAGGAGCTCTTACCCTGGGTGATCTGCGATCACTTCCTCTGCTGCTACTTCCTGTTCCAGGACTATAAAACTGTAGCAAGCCACTCACCTGCAGGTTGCATTGTTTCGCCTGTTCTATTGTTGGTTCTCGAGTTTTCCTTAGTCTTTGTTTTCCTGGTTTTGACCCTGTCTGTTTACTGTTTCTCTGATCGTTTGCCGCCTGACCTGACCTCCGCCTGTCTCTGGATTTTGTTATTGCCTCGCCTCCTATATATCTGTTAGCCCTGTTCGACGCCTGCCTGTTATGACCATGCCTTCGTTTAATAAAAGCCTGCACATGGATCCGCACGCCTCAGACCGTTCCTTCGTGACAGTAGGACAAAGAAAAATAACCCCAATACAAAACAAAATCAAGCAATCATCTTTATTTGACTGAAGGGGTGGGTTTACAGAATGAGGAAGTGGGAATAGATTTCCACATGAAGAGCTCTCCAGTGCATTGCAAAAAAATGCCCAGAATCACTAGCTGGACCAAATTTCACAACTTCCCTAACCTCAGAACAATAAGACTTATTTACCTCCCCGGCTGCCACCCTGTCCCTGTCCTCCACCTTGACCCTGGCCCCCCCCTCCTGGCCGCCACCTTGACCCT
The DNA here is from genome assembly GCF_018831695.1 of Puntigrus tetrazona. Lineage (NCBI taxonomy): Eukaryota > Metazoa > Chordata > Actinopteri > Cypriniformes > Cyprinidae > Puntigrus > Puntigrus tetrazona. Next base: position 2,956,839 of record NC_056721.1, on the reverse strand, counting down.
GGCCCTGGCCTCCTCCTGGCCCTGGCCCCTCCTGGCCCACACCTTGACCCTGGCCCCCACCTTGACCCTGGCCCCCACCCTGTCCGTCACCTTGGTCTCCCCACGTCCCTGTCCGTCACCTTGGTCTCCCCCACGTCCCCAACCACCACCACCCTGTCCGTCACCTTGGTCTCCCCCACGTCCCTGTCCGTCACCTTGGTCTCCCCCACGTCCCCAACCACCACCACCCTGTCCGTCACCTTGGTCTCCCCCACGTCCCTGTCCGTCACCTTGGTCTCCCCCACGTCCCTGGCCAAATGCTTTACTGCATGAACGGCCACAGGTGGTTGGGCAACACTTCTGTCTGGCAGGACACTGGCCATCATGGAAACAGCGTTCATCACACACTCGACTCCTCGTTGGTCTGGGACATTGACCCGGTTTCACTGCATGGAAACAGATAGTCTGCTTTAGTCTGTGTATATGGTCTTCAATGAACAGCAATTATACCTACAGAGCGAATTGGGGTGCATTCACACTGGTCTTGTTTGGTTTGATTTGAAAAACTAAAGTACCTTCGCCCCCTTTGGTGTGGACCTTTTGGGCAGGTGTAAATACAGCAGTCACACTCTGGTGCGCAAAAACAATTGAACAGAGACCCAGCTGAAGAGGTTTGGTTCCAAACAATCTCTGGCACAGTATTCACAAGGTGTGAATATAATCTGACCCAACTGCAGAAAGCACTGTCGGCGTTAACAGGTTCCCGTAGTTTGAGTTTGCTACATTTGCCATACAAAATTAGATGTATGAAAGCTTGTAAATCGGGTCTAGACCAATGCAGGTGAACTAGCGGATTTTCTGGTGTGAATACACCCTTATATTCACCTTACATTTTGTAAAGCCACCCCAGGTTTAAAATGGTGTTAAGTGATGAATTTAAAAAACAATCTATAAGTGGAACACCTATATATGGATCTGTACAGTGATGTCCACATCCATTGCTGCAGCACTTCTCGTTGCCTGGACAGCAAGAGTCACTTCCACAAGAACTGGTACATGATTTTCTTCCACACATTTTGGCAGGTGGACACTCTCCTGGTTTTGCTGTTACACAAAAAGTATCACTGAAAACTGAACATCTCCAGTTACATAAAATTAAAGCAGTCCTACAACAACAACAACAACAACAACAATTGTTTTGCGTACCATTTCAGTTGTTCCTTAAACTTCATTCAGAGTGTTAAGTAAAGTGTAATTGTGAAATGTGCTTTTAATCTAAGCTTTATACACTTCCACTATTAACTAAAACTCACTGGAAACAGGCGGCACACACACAGGGCCACGATCAAAACGACAGCATATGTGTTTTCTGGAGCAGTCTCTGTCAGATGAACATCCTTGACGGAACGGTACAACCGTGAGCCTCGCCGGACAGAAACCAGTCACTAGAAGATTCAGGAAGATTATTAGAGGAGGTCATGGAGTGCGGGTTACATTAAACAGGTTTACATTCATCTGCTCAAAAGCCACCCTTAAAATGTGTAAATTAGTTTCAAAGATTAGGAGTCATTTCTTCAGGCTGTTTAATAGCTTCTCACCTTTGGAGCGTCCTCGAGTAGCATCGGTTATGCTCAAACATCTGCAGAGACACAATAAAACTGCAATGAGCGAGCAGTACGCTCGCGCGCTCATCCTGACCTGTGATCACTGTGAACTCTGTGGACAAAAGCGCTAAAGTAGCGTTAGGTTAGATGTGCTTTAGCGACAAAAAAAAACCTCTGTCAAAGGGGGGTTTTAAAGATGCGAGGCGATCCACTTAACTACAACCCTGATTAAACTCACCTGCTTCTGGCTTTCTAGTAATCTGGAAGATCTTGTTCAGGTGTGTTTGACTGGGGCTGGATGAGAGGACTACTGTGATGTGTGTAATCATTCACAAACCTTTACAAACTTCATTTCAGGCTTGTTTGAGATGCGCCTGAAATCAGGACAGTTAGGAAAAGATACGAGATCAAAGGCAGATATCGCGTTATTCTCCCTCATGTGCTGTGCTGCTAATAAACATGATATAACTTCAGTTCTGCTTTTGTATTAACATAAATATGAACAAAACACACGTGCTTGCTATAACCTATTGAATTCCATATTCAATTAATCATCCATATTAAATATCCATTTCTATTTCAATGCAAACATGTTTATTTCTTATATTACACCAATAACAGACACCGCACAGAGATCGCATTTTTACGTTCAAGTATAATTTAAAGTACATATCACTTGAGCAAGAGAAGAACTCCAAAATCATTGAAAACCCAAATCAGCACCCGCATGGTGTTCTTGCTCTTGTACCAAAACCATGGCAAAATCTTGGAGAACGACTTCGAAAAAACCTGTCAGTTATGTCTCATGTGAAAGTAACAATTGGAGAAAGAAATCACATGTGCATTATTATATTGGACGCATTGTCCACTAAAGTGACCGCGTCTAATTTACTAGCAGCTGTTAATGTTAACCCAAGACCATGAAAGGAAGAATTAATCCACAGCGTGTTTTCTGTCTATTTACACTGTAAGGGTCCCCATTTTCCTGCAGAACGGAATCCAGAGGCCCTGGTCGAAGGTCAATGCGTGTTCGGTCTTTTCTTCGCGTCTCGTTAAAAATCACTAATATTTCTTAATCTTTTGAGTTTCCAATTATAGTACTGACCTTATACATAATTTTATCTGACTCCAATCTTTCGTGATTTTAGTTATATTTATTTAAATGTAACTGCTGATCCCTCTAGTTGTGATTCAATTTGGATCATTAATTAACTCACGGCACATCTGGGCTAGTCCAGGTCTTGGTCAGAGGCTACCCCGTAGATCGCTTACCTTAATGCAGCCATTTCCTCAATAGACTCAAAAAGAGTAATTTTTTATCGTTCCCTAAGTAATAGCATGCTAAGCCAGTTTGGTGGCCAGAAGTCAAGATCTCAAAAACGTGCCCCCGGCTCCATCCATTGATCGTTGGTCTGACTCACCCTAGCATGCCAACAATGCGGAAAACCTCAGAAGTCACTAACCTACTAGACAAGTTATTTCAGACAATATTATAAGTTAACCAAGATTAATGTTCATTTTGCCAGGCAAGAATAGTTTCCAAATTGGCATAATTGATAGACATTTGCACAACTGATCAGCAGTACAAAAATAACACAAAACAAAATAAAACAAACTTAAAAGGTCATTATACCTGGTCTTTAAAAAGTACATAGTATGGTTTATGAGGACACACACCACACTACGGGCCGATCTGGCTACAGAATCGCGCCTTGTTGTGTTTTGTCACTTTCCTTATATACTCAGACCAGACAAAGAGATCCCAAATGTAGTTGTATAAACCTTTTGGTGTTTAGGTTCCCGTGCTCCAGTGTCACACCTGGCCGGAACACGTTCAGAGACCCAAAAGGAGGATACACCTCCTTCTCAACAGAACACAGTTCTACCAAGTTCTTAATCTTCTCCATAAAATGAGTGATTACGATGAAATTGAGACCAATTTACCAATCGCACTGAGACCTTTCAAACGAGACCAAACATGAGAGTGAAGAACAATAGGTTCATAAGACAAATGACATATAATGCCTTATTCCTAATGAACTTTAAACCAAGTCTTTTGGGCAGAAGGAGGGGAGGCAAGAAGAGCAGAGGTGAGGAGGGTGTCATAAAAGCAACAGGGGGGGTGGTGTTGTTTACTCTCTGTATAGTTAATTGTTACAGTGAAGACTCCTTGAATTTCTCACACACACCACAACATAATCCCCTTTTGTGCTACGGAAACTGCAATTACAAAACATTTTCAATCAAGCAATTCTCTTTATTTTAAATGGAGGTGGTGGGTTACAGAATGAGGAAACAGGAATAAGCACTGAAGAGACCGCCAGTACATTACACAAATGCCCACAACCATTAAATAGACCACATCCCTGAACACATTCCCTGACCTCAAAGGCCAAAAGACTTATTCACCTCCCCGACCACCTCTCTCACCCCCACCTTGGTCTCCCCCACGTCCCTGTCCACCACCTTGGCCTCCTCCCTGATCACCCCATCCCTGGCCCCTTTCGTGATCGTAGCCACTTCCCTGTCCAAATGGTTTACTGCATGAACGGCCACAGGTGGTTGGGCAACACTTCTGTCTGGCAGGACACTGGCCATCATGGAAACAGCTTTCATCACACACTCGAGTCCTCGTTGGTCTGGGACATTGACCCGGTTTCACTGCATGGAAACAGATAGTCAGCTTTAGTCTGTGGATATGGTCTTCAATGAACAGCAAAAAACATGCAACAACGGCAATTATACCTACAGAGCAAATTGGGGTGCATTCACACTGGTCTTGTTTGGTTTGATTTGAAAAACTAAAAGTACCTTTGCCCCCTTTGGGCAGGTGTAAATACACTCTGGCAATCACACTCTGGTGCGCACTAGATCATCTTATTCAGGTGTGTTTGACTAAGGCTGGAATAGAAAGGATTACTGTGATGTGTGTGATGTGTCGCGTTATTCTCCCTCATGTGCTGTGCTGCTAATAAACGTGATATCACTTCAGTTCTGCTTTTGTATTAACATAAATATGAACAACACACGTGCTTGCTATAACCTATTGAATTCCATATTCAATTAATCATCCATATTAAATATCCATTTCTATTTCAATGCAAACATGTTTATTTCTTATAATTACACCAATAACAGACACCGCATCGTTACGTTCAAGTATAATTTAAAGTACATATCACTTGAGCAATGGAGGTTTCCTCAAAAAAAGTAGCGCTGCACAAAAATCGTTTCAGTCAACAAGCCACAAACACTGATGTTCTGCAGCTTCCTTCGCAGTTTGATATGAAGAAATGTATTTTCGGTTGGCTCATGAGCACTTTAAAAAAAAAAAAAACAACATGACGGCAGTATTACCATAGTTATATTCTGTGTGTATTCTTTTATAAATGAGGAGAGCACGGTCACGTTAATAGTTTTTAAAACTGCCACCAAAACACCGGACTAACATAACTGACCTCTTGTCGGAAAGGCTGTTAAAGATTAATCCGCTGGTCTATTTTAATTAGCTTGAGTTCTGCTGCGTTTATACAGACAGACAATTTAGCTCTCTAAAAAGTGAACGTAGGGAAACCCCACCCCCAAAAAAAAAAAAAAAAAAATAAAAATACCCAATACAAAACAAAAATCAAGCAATCATCTTTATTTGAATGAAGGGGTGGGTTTACAGAATGGAGGAAATGGGAATAGATTTCCACATGAAAAGATCTCCAGTGCATTGCAAAAAATGCCCAGAATCACTAGCTGGACCAAATACCTGGACACATTTCACAACTTCCCTAACCTCAGAACAATAAAAGACTTATTTACCTCCCCGGCTGCCACCCTGTCCACCCCCCTGGCCCTGGCTGCCACCCTGGCCTCCTTGGCCCTGGCCTCCTTGGCCCTGGCCTCCTTGGCCCTGGCCTCCTTGGCCCTGGCCCTGACCCCCTTGGCCCTGACCCTGACCCCCTTGGCCCTGACCCTGACCCCCTTGGCCCTGACCCTGGCCCCCTTGGCCCTGACCCTGGCCTCCTTGGCCCTGGCCTCCTTGGCCCTGACCCTGACCCCCTTGGCCCTGGCCTCCTTGGTCCTGGCCTCCTTGGTCCTGGCCTCCTTGGCCCTGACCCTGGCCTCCTGGCCCCTGGCCCTGGCCTCCTTGCCCTGGCCTGGCCTCCTTGGCCCTGGCCTGGCCTCCTTGGCCCTGGCCCTGGCCTCCTTGGCCCTGGCCCTGGCCTCCTTGGCCCTGGCCCTGGCCGCCTTGGTCCTGGCCTCCTTGGCCCTGGCCGCCCTGGCCTCCTTGGCCCTGGCCGCCTTCGCCCTGGCCTCCTTGGCCCTGGCCTCCCTGGCCCTGGCCTCCCTGGCCCTGGCCTCCTTGGCCCTGGCCTCCTTGGCCCTGGCCTCCTTGGCCCTGGCCGCCCTGGCCGCCCTGGCCGCCCTGGCCGCCCTGGCCTCCTTGGCCCTGGCCGCCCTGGCCTCCTTGGCCCTGGCCTCCTTGGCCCTGGCCGCCCTGGCCTCCTGGCCCTGGCCTCCTGGCCCTGGCCGCCTGGCCTCCTTGGCCCTGGCTGCCCTGGCCTCCTTGGCCTGGCCTCCTTGGCCCTGGCCGGCCGCCCTGGCCTCCTGGCCCTGGCCGCCCTGGCCTCCTTGGCCCTGGCCGCCCTGGCCTCCTTGGCCCTGGCCGCCCTGGCCTCCTTGGCCCTGGCCGCCCTGGCCTCCTTGGCCCTGGCCGCCCTGGCCTCCTTGGCCCTGGCCGCCCTGGCCTCCTTGGCCCTGGCCGCCCTGGCCTCCTTGGCCCAATGGTTTACTGCATGAACGGCCACAGGTCGTTGGGCAACACTTCTGTCTGGCAGGACATTGACCATCATGGAAACAGTTTTCATCACACACTCGAGTCCTCGTTGGTCTGGGACATTGACCCGGTTTCACTGCATGGAAACAGATAGTCAGCTTTAGTCTGTGGATATGGTCTTCAATGAACAGCAAAAATCATGAACAGCAATTATACCTACAGAGCAAATTAGGGTGCACTCACAATGGTCTTCATTGGTTTGATTGAAAAACTAAAGTACCTTTGCCCCCTTTGGTGTGGACCTTTTGGGCAGGTGTGAATACAGCAGTCACACTCTGGTGCACACCAAACAACTGAACAGAGACCCAGCTGAAGAGGTTTGGTTCCAAACAATCTCTGGCACAGTATTCACAAGGTGAGAATATAATCTGACCCAACTGCAGAAAGCACTGTGTCTGAGTTAACAGGCTCCCGTAGTTTGCGTTTGCTACATTTGCCATACAAAATTAGATGTATGAAAGCTTGTAAATCGGGTCTAGACCAAAGTAGGTGAACTAGCGGATTTTCTGGGTTGAATACATCCTTAATATTCCAAGTCTTATTCACTTTAAATTTTGTAAAGCCATCCCGGGTTTAAAATAGTGTTAAGTTATGAATTTAAAAAAATCTATAAGTGGAACACCTATATATGGATCTGTACAGTGACGTCCACATCCATTGCTGCAGCACTTCTCGTTGCCTGGACAGCAAGAGTCACTTTCACAGGAGCTGGTACATGATCTTCCACACATTCTGGCGGGTGGACACTCTCCTGGTTTTGCTGTTACACAAAAAGTATCACTGCAAACTGAACATCTCCAGTTACATAAAATTAAAACAGTCCTACAACAACAACAACAACAACAACAACATTTGGTTTGCGTACCATTTAATTTGCTCCTTAAACTTCATTCAAAGCGTTAAGTGAAGTGTAATTGTGAAATGTGCTTTTAATCTAAGCTTTATACACTTCCACTATTAACCAAAACTCACTGGAAACAGGCGGCACACACACAGGTCCCCGATCAAAACGACAGCATATGTGTTCTCTGGAGCAGTCTCTGTCAGAAGAACATCCTCGACGGGACGGTACAACCGTGAGCCTCGCCGGACAGAAACCAGTCACTAGAAGATTCAGGAGGATTATTAGAGGAGGTCATGGAGTGCGGTTTACATTCATCTGCTCAGAAAGCACCCTTAAAAGGTGTAAATTAGTTTCAGAGATTAGGGGTCATTTCTTCAGGCTGTTTAATAGCTTCTCACCTTTGGAGCGTCCTCGAGTAGCATCGGTTATGCTCAAACATCTGCAGAGACACAATAAAACTGCAATGAGCGAGCAGTACGCTCGAGTGCTCATCCTGACCTGTGATTACAGTGAACTCTGTGGAAAAAAAAAAAAAGCACCAAAGTAGCGTGTTAGACGCAGACAGCAATTCACACAAAACCAAAAAAGTTAGATGTGCTTTTGCGACAAAAAAAACCTTCTGTCATAAGGGGGGTCTTAAAGATGCGAGGAGATCCGCTAAACTACAACCCTGATTAAACTCACCTGCTTCTGGCTTTCTAGTAATCTGGAAGATCTTGTTCAGGTGTGTTTGACTGGGGCTGGATGAGAGGACTACTGTGATGTGTGTAATCAGTCACAAACCTTTACAAACTTCATTTCAGGCTTGTTTGAGATGCGCCTGAAATGGAGACGATGGTAGACGGCTGCAGTGAGAGGAGGCCTGAAATCAGGACAGTTAGGAAAAGATACGATATCAAAGGCAGATATCGCGTTATTCTCACTCATGTGCTGTGCTGCTAATAAACGTGATATCACTTCAGTTCTGTTTTTGTATTAACAAATATGAACAAAATACACGTGCTTGCTATAACCTATTGAATTCCATATTCAATTAATCATCCATATTAAACATCCATTTCTATTTCAACGCAAACATGTTTATTTCTTATATTACACCAATAACAGACACCGCATTGTTACGTTCAAGCATAATTTAAAGTACATATCACTTGAGCAATGGAGGTTTCCTCAATAAATGTAGCGCTGCACAAAAATCATTGTTTCAGTCAACAAGCCACAAACACTGATGTTCTGCTGCTTTATTCGTGGTTTGCAGTTTTATATGAAGAAATGTCTTTTCGGTTGGCTCTTGAGCACTTTTTTTAAAACATGACGGCAGTATTAGTTATATTCTGTGTGTATTCTTTTATAAATGAGGAGAGCACGGTCACCGTTAATAGTTTTTAAAACGGCCACCAAAACACAGGACTAACATAACACTGACCTCTTGTGGGAAAGGCTGTTAAAGATTAATCTGCTGGTCTGTTTTAATTAGCTTGAGTTCTGCTGCGTTTATACAGACACAATTTAGCTCTCTAAAAAGTGAACGTAGGGAAAAGAAAAAAAAACCCAATACAAAACAAAAATCAAGCAATCATCTTTATTTGACTGAAGGGGTGGGTTTACAGAATGGAGGAAATGGGAATAGATTTCCACATGAAGAGCTCTCCAGTGCATTGCAAAAAAATGCCCAGAATCACTAGCTGGACCAAATTTCACAACTTCCCTAACCTCAGAACAATAAGACTTATTTACCTCCCCGGCTGCCACCCTGTCCCTGTCCTCCACCTTGACCCTGGCCCCTTCCCTGGCCGCCACCTTGACCCTGGCCCTGGCCTCCCTGGCCCCCTCCTGGCCCTGGCCCCCTCCTGGCCCACACCTTGACCCTGGCCCCACCTTGACCCTGGCCCCCACCCTGTCCGTCACCTTGGTCTCCCCCACGTCCCTGTCCGTCACCTTGGTCTCCCCCACGTCCCCAACCACCACCACCCTGTCCGTCACCTTGGTCTCCCCCACGTCCCCAACCACCACCACCCTGTCCGTCACCTTGGTCTCCCCCACGTCCCTGTCCGTCACCCTGGTCTCCCCCACGTCCCTGGCCAAATGCTTTACTGCATGAACGGCCACAGGTGGTTGGGCAACACTTCTGTCTGGCAGGACACTGGCCATCATGGAAACAGCGTTCATCACACACTCGACTCCTCGTTGGTCTGGGACATTGACCCGGTTTCACTGCATGGAAACAGATAGTCTGCTTTAGTCTGTGTATATGGTCTTCAATGAACAGCAATTATACCTACAGAGCGAATTGGGGTGCATTCACACTGGTCTTGTTTGGTTTGATTTGAAAAACTAAAAGTACCTTCGCCCCCTTTGGTGTGGACCTTTTGGGCAGGTGTAAATACAGCAGTCACACTCTGGTGCGCAAAAACAATTGAACAGAGACCCAGCTGAAGAGGTTTGGTTCCAAACAATCTCTGGCACAGTATTCACAAGGTGTGAATATAATCTGACCCAACTGCAGAAAGCACTGTGTCTGAGTTAACAGGTTCCCGTAGTTTGAGTTTGCTACATTTGCCATACAAAATTAGATGTATGAAAGCTTGTAAATCTGGTCTAGACCAATGCAGGTGAACTAGCGGATTTTCTGGTGTGAATACACCCTTATATTCAAAGTCTTATTCACCTTACATTTTGTAAAGCCACCCCAGGTTTAAAATGGTGTTAAGTGATGAATTTAAAAAACTAAATCTATAAGTGGAACACCTATATATGGATCTGTACAGTGATGTCCACATCCATTGCTGCAGCACTTCTCGTTGCCTGGACAGCAAGAGTCACTTCCACAAGAACTGGTACATGATTTTCTTCCACACATTTTGGCAGGTGGACACTCTCCTGGTTTTGCTGTTACACAAAAAGTATCACTGAAAACTGAACATCTCCAGTTACATAAAATTAAAGCAGTCCTACAACAACAACAACAACAACAACATTTGTTTTGCGTACCATTTCAGTTGTTCCTTAAACTTCATTCAGAGTGTTAAGTAAAGTGTAATTGTGAAATGTGCTTTTAATCTAAGCTTTATACACTTCCACTATTAACTAAAACTCACTGGAAACAGGCGGCACACACACAGGGCCACGATCAAAACGACAGCATATGTGTTTTCTGGAGCAGTCTCTGTCAGATGAACATCCTTGACGGAACGGTACAACCGTGAGCCTCGCCGGACAGAAACCAGTCACTAGAAGATTCAGGAAGATTATTAGAGGAGGTCATGGAGTGCGGGTTACATTAAACAGGTTTACATTCATCTGCTCAAAAGCCACCCTTAAAATGTGTAAATTAGTTTCAAAGATTAGGAGTCATTTCTTCAGGCTGTTTAATAGCTTCTCACCTTTGGAGCGTCCTCGAGTAGCATCGGTTATGCTCAAACATCTGCAGAGACACAATAAAACTGCAATGAGCGAGCAGTACGCTCGCGCGCTCATCCTGACCTGTGATCACCGTGAACTCTGTGGACAAAAGCGCTAAAGTAGCGTTAGGTTAGATGTGCTTTAGCGACAAAAAAAAACCTCTGTCAAAGGGGGGTTTTAAAGATGCGAGGCGATCCACTTAACTACAACCCTGATTAAACTCACCTGCTTCTGGCTTTCTAGTAATCTGGAAGATCTTGTTCAGGTGTGTTTGACTGGGGCTGGATGAGAGGACTACTGTGATGTGTGTAATCATTCACAAACCTTTACAAACTTCATTTCAGGCTTGTTTGAGATGCGCCTGAAATCAGGACAGTTAGGAAAAGATACGAGATCAAAGGCAGATATCGCGTTATTCTCCCTCATGTGCTGTGCTGCTAATAAACATGATATAACTTCAGTTCTGCTTTTGTATTAACATAAATATGAACAAAACACACGTGCTTGCTATAACCTATTGAATTCCATATTCAATTAATCATCCATATTAAATATCCATTTCTATTTCAATGCAAACATGTTTATTTCTTATATTACACCAATAACAGACACCGCACAGAGATCGCATTTTTACGTTCAAGTATAATTTAAAGTACATATCACGTGAGCAAGAGAAGAACTCCAAAATCATTGAAAACCCAAATCAGCACCCGCATGGTGTTCTTGCTCTTGTACCAAAACCATGGCAAAATCTTGGAGAACGACTTCGAAAAAACCTGTCAGTTATGTCTCATGTGAAAGTAACAATTGGAGAAAGAAATCACATGTGCATTATTATATTGGACGCATTGTCCACTAAAGTGACCGCGTCTAATTTACTAGCAGCTGTTAATGTTAACCCAAGACCATAAAAGGAAGAATTAATCCACAGCGTGTTTTCTGTCTATTTACACTGTAAGGGTCCCCATTTTCCTGCAGAACGGAATCCAGAGGCCCTGGTCGAAGGTCAATGCGTGTTCGGTCTTTTCTTCGCGTCTCGTTAAAAATCACTAATATTTCTTAATCTTTTGAGTTTCCAATTATAGTACTGACCTTATACATAATTTTATCTGACTCCAATCTTTCGTGATTTTAGTTATATTTATTTAAATGTAACTGCTGATCCCTCTAGTTGTGATTCAATTTGGATCATTAATTAACTCACGGCACATCTGGGCTAGTCCAGGTCTTGGTCAGAGGCTACCCCGTAGATCGCTTACCTTAATGCAGCCATTTCCTCAATAGACTCAAAAAGAGTAATTTTTTATGCGTTCCCTAAGTAATAGCATGCTAAGCCAGTTTGGTGGCCAGAAGTCAAGATCTCAAAAACGTGCCCCCGGCTCCATCCATTGATCGTTGGTCTGACTCACCCTAGCATGCCAACAATGCGGAAAACCTCAGAAGTCACTAACCTACTAGACAAGTTATTTCAGACAATATTATAAGTTAACCAAGATTAATGTTCATTTTGCCAGGCAAGAATAGTTTCCAAATTGGCATAATTGATAGACATTTGCACAACTGATCAGCAGTACAAAAATAACACAAAACAAAATAAAACAAACTTAAAAGGTCATTATACCTGGTCTTTAAAAAGTACATAGTATGGTTTATGAGGACACACACCACACTACGGGCCGATCTGGCTACAGAATCGCGCCTTGTTGTGTGTTTGTCACTTTCATATATACTCAGACCAGACAAAGAGATCCCAAATGTAGTTGTATAAACCTTTTTGGTGTTTAGGTTCCCGTGCTCCAGTGTCACACCTGGCCGGAACACGTTCAGAGACCCAAAAGGAGGATACACCTCCTTCTCAACAGAACACAGTTCTACCAAGTTCTTAATCTTCTCCATAAAATGAGTGATTACGATGAAATTGAGACCAATTTACCAATCGCACTGAGACCTTTCAAACGAGACCAAACATGAGAGTGAAGAACAATAGGTTCATAAGACAAATGACATATAATGCCTTATTCCTAATGAACTTTAAACCAAGTCTTTTGGGCAGAAGGAGGGGAGGCAAGAAGAGCAGAGGTGAGGAGGGTGTCATAAAAGCAACAGGGGGGGTGGTGTTGTTTACTCTCTGTATAGTTAATTGTTACAGTGAAGACTCCTTGAATTTCTCACACACACCACAACATAATCCCCTTTTGTGCTACGGAAACTGCAATTACAAAACATTTTCAATCAAGCAATTCTCTTTATTTTAAATGGAGGTGGTGGGTTACAGAATGAGGAAACAGGAATAAAAGCACTGAAGAGACCGCCAGTACATTACACAAATGCCCACAACCATTAAATAGACCACATCCCTGAACACATTCCCTGACCTCAAAGGCCAAAAGACTTATTCACCTCCCCGACCACCTCTCTCACCCCCACCTTGGTCTCCCCCACGTCCCTGTCCACCACCTTGGCCTCCTCCCTGATCACCCCATCCCTGGCCCCTTTCGTGATCGTAGCCACTTCCCTGTCCAAATGGTTTACTGCATGAACGGCCACAGGTGGTTGGGCAACACTTCTGTCTGGCAGGACACTGGCCATCATGGAAACAGCTTTCATCACACACTCGAGTCCTCGTTGGTCTGGGACATTGACCCGGTTTCACTGCATGGAAACAGATAGTCAGCTTTAGTCTGTGGATATGGTCTTCAATGAACAGCAAAAAACATGCAACAACGGCAATTATACCTACAGAGCAAATTGGGGTGCATTCACACTGGTCTTGTTTGGTTTGATTTGAAAAACTAAAAGTACCTTTGCCCCCTTTGGGCAGGTGTAAATACACTCTGGCAATCACACTCTGTGCGCACTAGATCATCTTATTCAGGTGTGTTTGACTAAGGCTGGAATAGAAAGGATTACTGTGATGTGTGTGATGTGTCGCGTTATTCTCCCTCATGTGCTGTGCTGCTAATAAACGTGATATCACTTCAGTTCTGCTTTTGTATTAACATAAATATGAACAACACACGTGCTTGCTATAACCTATTGAATTCCATATTCAATTAATCATCCATATTAAATATCCATTTCTATTTCAATGCAAACATGTTTATTTCTTATAATTACACCAATAACAGACACCGCATCGTTACGTTCAAGTATAATTTAAAGTACATATCACTTGAGCAATGGAGGTTTCCTCAAAAAAAGTAGCGCTGCACAAAAATCGTTTCAGTCAACAAGCCACAAACACTGATGTTCTGCTGCTTCCTTCGCAGTTTGATATGAAGAAATGTATTTTCGGTTGGCTCATGAGCACTTTAAAAAAAAAAAACAACAACATGACGGCAGTATTACCATAGTTATATTCTGTGTGTATTCTTTTATAAATGAGGAGAGCACGGTCACGTTAATAGTTTTTAAAACTGCCACCAAAACACCGGACTAACATAACTGACCTCTTGTCGGAAAGGCTGTTAAAGATTAATCCGCTGGTCTATTTTAATTAGCTTGAGTTCTGCTGCGTTTATACAGACAGACAATTTAGCTCTCTAAAAAGTGAACGTAGGGAAACCCCCACCCCCCCCCAAAAAAAATAAAAATACCCAATACAAAACAAAAATCAAGCAATCATCTTTATTTGAATGAAGGGGTGGGTTTACAGAATGGAGGAAATGGGAATAGATTTCCACATGAAAAGATCTCCAGTGCATTGCAAAAAATGCCCAGAATCACTAGCTGGACCAAATACCTGGACACATTTCACAACTTCCCTAACCTCAGAACAATAAAAGACTTATTTACCTCCCCGGCTGCCACCCTGTCCACCCCCCTGGCCCTGGCTGCCACCCTGGCCTCCTTGGCCTGGCCTCCTTGGCCTGGCCTCCTTGGCCCTGGCCTCCCTGGCCCTGGCCTCCTTGGCCCTGGCCTCCTTGGCCCTGGCCCTGGCCTCCTTGGCCCTGGCCCTGACCCCCTGGCCCTGACCCCCTTGGCCCTGACCCCCCTTGGCCCTGACCCTGACCCCTTGGCCCTGGCCCTGACCCCCTTGGCCTGGCCCTGGCCCCTGGGCCTGGCCCTGGCCTCCTTGGCCCTGGCCTCCTTGGCCCTGGCCTCCTTGGCCCTGGTCCTGGCCGCCCTGACCCTGGCCTCCTTGGCCCTGACCCTGACCCCCTTGGCCCTGGCCTCCTTGGCCCTGGCCTCCTTGGTCCTGGCCTCCTTGGCCCTGACCCTGGCCTCCTTGGCCCTGACCCTGGCCGCCTTGGCCTGACCCTGGCCTCCTTGGCCCTGGCCCTGGCCTCCTTGGCCCTGGCCCTGGCCGCCTTGGTCCTGGCCGCCCCTGGCCTCCTTGGCCCTGGCCGCCCTGGCCTCCTTGGCCCTGGCCTCCTTGGCCCTGGCCGCCCCTGGCCCTGGCCGCGCCTGGCCCTGGCCGCCCCTGGCCCTGGCCGCCCTGGCCTCCTGGCCCTGGCCGCCCTGGCCTCCTTGGCCCTGGCCGCCCTGGCCTCCTTGGCCCTGGCCGCCCTGGCCTCCTTGGCCTGGCCGCCTGGCCTCCTGGCCCTGGCCGCCCTGGCCTCCTTGGCCCTGGCCGCCCTGGCCTCCTTGGCCTGGCCGCCCTGGCCTCCTTGGCCTGGCCGCCCTGGCCTCCTTGGCCCAATGGTTTACTGCATGAACGGCCACAGGTCGTTGGGCAACACTTCTGTCTGGCAGGACATTGACCATCATGGAAACAGTTTTCATCACACACTCGAGTCCTCGTTGGTCTGGGACATTGACCCGGTTTCACTGCATGGAAACAGATAGTCAGCTTTAGTCTGTGGATATGGTCTTCAATGAACAGCAAAATCATGAACAGCAATTATACCTACAGAGCAAATTAGGGTGCACTCACAATGGTCTTCATTGGTTTGATTGAAAAACTAAAGTACCTTTGCCCCCTTTGGTGTGGACCTTTTGGGCAGGTGTGAATACAGCAGTCACACTCTGGTGCACACCAAACAACTGAACAGAGACCCAGCTGAAGAGGTTTGGTTCCAAACAATCTCTGGCACAGTATTCACAAGGTGAGAATATAATCTGACCCAACTGCAGAAAGCACTGTGTCTGAGTTAACAGGCTCCCGTAGTTTGCGTTTGCTACATTTGCCATACAAAATTAGATGTATGAAAGCTTGTAAATCGGGTCTAGACCAAAGTAGGTGAACTAGCGGATTTTCTGGGTTGAATACATCCTTAATATTCCAAGTCTTATTCACTTTAAATTTTGTAAAGCCATCCCGGGTTTAAAATAGTGTTAAGTTATGAATTTAAAAAAAAATCTATAAGTGGAACACCTATATATGGATCTGTACAGTGACGTCCACATCCATTGCTGCAGCACTTCTCGTTGCCTGGACAGCAAGAGTCACTTTCACAGGAGCTGGTACATGATCTTCCACACATTCTGGCGGGTGGACACTCTCCTGGTTTTGCTGTTACACAAAAAGTATCACTGCAAACTGAACATCTCCAGTTACATAAAATTAAAACAGTCCTACAACAACAACAACAACAACATTTGGTTTGCGTACCATTTAATTTGCTCCTTAAACTTCATTCAAAGCGTTAAGTGAAGTGTAATTGTGAAATGTGCTTTTAATCTAAGCTTTATACACTTCCACTATTAACCAAAACTCACTGGAAACAGGCGGCACACACACAGGTCCCCGATCAAAACGACAGCATATGTGTTCTCTGGAGCAGTCTCTGTCAGAAGAACATCCTCGACGGGACGGTACAACCGTGAGCCTCGCCGGACAGAAACCAGTCACTAGAAGATTCAGGAGGATTATTAGAGGAGGTCATGGAGTGCGGTTTACATTCATCTGCTCAGAAAGCACCCTTAAAAGGTGTAAATTAGTTTCAGAGATTAGGGGTCATTTCTTCAGGCTGTTTAATAGCTTCTCACCTTTGGAGCGTCCTCGAGTAGCATCGGTTATGCTCAAACATCTGCAGAGACACAATAAAACTGCAATGAGCGAGCAGTACGCTCGAGTGCTCATCCTGACCTGTGATTACAGTGAACTCTGTGGAAAAAAAAAAGCACCAAAGTAGCGTGTTAGACGCAGACAGCAATTCACACAAAACCAAAAAAGTTAGATGTGCTTTTGCGACAAAAAAAAACCTTCTGTCATAAGGGGGGTCTTAAAGATGCGAGGAGATCCGCTTAACTACAACCCTGATTAAACTCACCTGCTTCTGGCTTTCTAGTAATCTGGAAGATCTTGTTCAGGTGTGTTTGACTGGGGCTGGATGAGAGGACTACTGTGATGTGTGTAATCAGTCACAAACCTTTACAAACTTCATTTCAGGCTTGTTTGAGATGCGCCTGAAATGGAGACGATGGTAGACGGCTGCAGTGAGAGGAGGCCTGAAATCAGGACAGTTAGGAAAAGATACGATATCAAAGGCAGATATCGCGTTATTCTCACTCATGTGCTGTGCTGCTAATAAACGTGATATCACTTCAGTTCTGTTTTTGTATTAACAAATATGAACAAAATACACGTGCTTGCTATAACCTATTGAATTCCATATTCAATTAATCATCCATATTAAACATCCATTTCTATTTCAAGCGCAAACATGTTTATTTCTTATATTACACCAATAACAGACACCGCATTGTTACGTTCAAGCATAATTTAAAGTACATATCACTTGAGCAATGGAGGTTTCCTCAATAAATGTAGCGCTGCACAAAAATCATTGTTTCAGTCAACAAGCCACAAACACTGATGTTCTGCTGCTTTATTCGTGGTTTGCAGTTTTATATGAAGAAATGTCTTTTCGGTTGGCTCTTGAGCACTTTTTTTAAAACATGACGGCAGTATTAGTTATATTCTGTGTGTATTCTTTTATAAATGAGGAGAGCACGGTCACCGTTAATAGTTTTTAAAACGGCCACCAAAACACAGGACTAACATAACACTGACCTCTTGTGGGAAAGGCTGTTAAAGATTAATCTGCTGGTCTGTTTTAATTAGCTTGAGTTCTGCTGCGTTTATACAGACACAATTTAGCTCATTAAAAAGTGAACGTAGGGAAAAGAAAAAAAAAAACCCAATACAAAACAAAATCAAGCAATCATCTTTATTTGACTGAAGGGGTGGGTTTACAGAATGGAGGAAATGGGAATAGATTTCCACATGAAGAGCTCTCCAGTGCATTGCAAAAAAATGCCCAGAATCACTAGCTGGACCAAATTTCACAACTTCCCTAACCTCAGAACAATAAGACTTATTTACCTCCCCGGCTGCCACCCTGTCCCTGTCCTCCACCTTGACCCTGGCCCCCTCCCTGGCCGCCACCTTGACCCTGGCCCTGGCCTCCTCCTGGCCCTGGCCCCTCCTGGCCCTGGCCCTGGCCCCTCCTGGCCCTGGCCCCTCCTGGCCCCCACCTTGACCCTGGCCCCCACCTTGACCCTGGCCCCCACCCTGTCCGTCACCTTGGTCTCCCCACGTCCCTGTCCGTCACCTTGGTCTCCCCCACGTCCCCAACCACCACCACCCTGTCCGTCACCTTGGTCTCCCCACGTCCCTGTCCGTCACCTTGGTCTCCCCCACGTCCCCAACCACCACCACCCTGTCCGTCACCTTGGTCTCCCCCACGTCCCTGGCCAAATGCTTTACTGCATGAACGGCCACAGGTGGTTGGGCAACACTTCTGTCTGGCAGGACACTGACCATCATGGAAACAGCGTTCATCACACACTCGACTCCTCGTTGGTCTGGGACATTGACCCGGTTTCACTGCATGGAAACAGATAGTCTGCTTTAGTCTGTGTATATGGTCTTCAATGAACAGCAATTATACCTACAGAGCGAATTGGGGTGCATTCACACTGGTCTTGTTTGGTTTGATTTGAAAAACTAAAGTACCTTCGCCCCCTTTGGTGTGGACCTTTTGGGCAGGTGTAAATACAGCAGTCACACTCTGGTGCGCAAAAACAATTGAACAGAGACCCAGCTGAAGAGGTTTGGTTCCAAACAATCTCTGGCACAGTATTCACAAGGTGTGAGTATAATCTGACCCAACTGCAGAAAGCACTGTCGGCGTTAACAGGTTCCCGTAGTTTGAGTTTGCTACATTTGCCATACAAAATTAGATGTATGAAAGCTTGTAAATCGGGTCTAGACCAATGCAGGTGAACTAGCGGATTTTCTGGTGTGAATACACCCTTATATTCAAAGTCTTTTTCACCTTACATTTTGTAAAGCCACCCCAGGTTTAAAATGGTGTTAAGTGATGAATTTAAAAAACTAAATCTATAAGTGGAACACCTATATATGGATCTGTACAGTGATGTCCACATCCATTGCTGCAGCACTTCTCGTTGCCTGGACAGCAAGAGTCACTTCCACAAGAACTGGTACATGATTTTCTTCCACACATTTTGGCAGGTGGACACTCTCCTGGTTTTGCTGTTACACAAAAAGTATCACTGAAAACTGAACATCTCCAGTTACATAAAATTAAAGCAGTCCTACAACAACAACAACAACAACAACATTTGTTTTGCGTACCATTTAATTTGTTTCTTAAACTTCATTCAGAGTGTTAAGTAAAGTGTAATTGTGAAATGTGCTTTTAATCTAAGCTTTATACACTTCCACTATTAACTAAAACTCACTGGAAACAGGCGGCACACACACAGGGCCACGATCAAAACGACAGCATATGTGTTTTCTGGAGCAGTCTCTGTCAGAAGAACATCCTTGACGGGACGGTACAACCGTGAGCCTCGCCGGACAGAAACCAGTCACTAGAAGATTCAGTAAGATTATTAGAGGAGGTCATGGAGTGCGGGTTACATTAAACAGGTTTACATTCATCTGCTCAAAAAGCACCCTTAAAATGTGTAAATTAGTTTCAAAGATTAGGAGTCATTTCTTCAGGCTGTTTAATAGCTTCTCACCTTTGGAGCGTCCTCGAGTAGCATCCGTTATGCTCAAACATCTGCAGAGACACAATAAAACAGCAATGAGCGAGCAGTACGCTCGGGCGCTCATCCTGACCTGTGATCACCGTGAACTCTGTGGACAAAAGCGCTAAAGTAGCGTTAGGTTAGATGTGCTTTAGCGACAAAAAAAAAACCTCTGTCAAAGGGGGGTTTTAAAGATGCGAGGCGATCCACTTAACTACAACCCTGATTAAACTCACCTGCTTCTGGCTTTCTAGTAATCTGGAAGATCTTGTTCAGGTGTGTTTGACTGGGGCTGGATGAGAGGACTACTGTGATGTGTGTAATCAGTCACAAACCTTTACAAACTTCATTTCAGGCTTGTTTGAGATGCGCCTGAAATCAGGACAGTTAGGAAAAGATACGAGATCAAAGGCAGATATTGCGTTATTCTCCCTCATGTGCTGTGCTGCTAATAAACGTGATATCACTTCAGTTCTGCTTTTGTTTTAACGTAAATATGAACAAAACACACAAACACACAAAATCCCAGCAAAAGCCCTGGTCTGTAATATAACTGCATATTTTCCTCTCTTTCTGGCTAAATTTAGGTTTCCCGAATCTCACAGTTAAACTAATGCTACTAAAAGAAAAATAGATGACAAATAAAAGTGCAGCCTTAACAAAATTGTATTTGTTATTTAATTTATTTTGTCAAAAGTCTTACATTTTACAGCAAAATATTCAAAAATAAAAAAATCGATTAACATTTCGATACCAACAACGTAGGAAAATAAAATGTCACAGAGAAATCGTAAAAAATGTAAACGTAAACATTGTATTTCTTATTTTTATTCGTTGAGTCAATTCGTTTAAGTTAAAAAGTGAAGCAGAGATACAAAAAAGTTGAATTGTACATTATAGCCTATTAGGTATTTTACTCCTATCCTCAAAATATTACATTCGTTTAACATTTTGCTACACAAAGAAATGAATGAGAGAGAGAGAGAGAGAGAGAGAGAGAGAGAGAATAATAAATAAATATGACAGCTGTCATTTAAAATTACAGACTAAATATATATATAAAGAAAACCTCTTTCAAAGACAGCGCAGCCACACTGCTTTTATTTTGCTCATACTCAACCTTCTTGTTCTGTCTGAGTGCTGTATATTCAACTTGATCTCATGATAATTCCTATGCGTTTTATGCAGTTTCTCTAACTTGCTGTGACTGACAACAGTACTATAAAATACACCAATATATACTCGAAAGCTAATTGGCTACATTCGTCACAGATTGCGTCCTGCAGTGTTTCTGGTTAGTTGTATTCTAATGACTCTTCAAGTCTTCACTGACAGAGGAAAAGTAATCAGGATAATACTTTCAGCGATTAACAACATAAGTTGGAGATCAGTTGGAGAAGGCAGCGTGGTGAGGCTACACTTCAACAGGCTGTCCGGATACCTTGAAGCGTGGCGTCCCATAACCATCATCTCTTGGTCACTGGCAATGTGGGCGCTGTAAGAGAGAGTGAGCAAGCAATGTGTCGCACACTGTCACACCACAGACCCCGAAGCCCGGAAGATGAGGAAATTGCTCTTTTCTGAGATATTGGGTACCATAGACCCAAGGAGGAACAGAAAGACAATGAAACAGAAGATTCTTTGCCCTGGCCCTTGTTCACCAGCTCCTGAAGAGCAACTCCTCGCCTCTCTGGGCCAATCCGTCTCAAGGTCTAGTCTTCTATTCTGTATCATTGAAGTTGCAATCTGTGCTGTAGCAATGACTGCGCTGGACCCAGGCCTTAAAATATTCTATTTTTTTTTGTTGTAATTAATTAAGTACCATGGAGATTATTGACCCAGGTCTTTGAGTTATAATTCACACATGGTATAGTTGCTGGTTTTATCACATATCGATACTGCTAAATTATAGGTGTTTCAGAGGCCAAATGTCTTATTTTAAGTTTAAATAGTCAGCAATTTTGTAAGAGTTTCAAAATTATTTTAACTTAAATGTTAGTTTACTGTCTAAATGGTTGCACCATTACGCCGAATGAAATAGTAGTAAACAAAATATATTAGAAAACCAAACATTAAAAATAAATTAGCCTAGCAATTCTTAAAGGAATAGTTTAGCCAAAAATGAAAATTCTGTTGTTAATTTCTCACCCTCGTGTTGTTGAAACCCATAAACTCTGCAAAAGTGTAGAGTTCCCAACTCAAAATTTTTTTAGTGACTCGTGGCATCTAAGTTTTTCCATGGGCTCATTTTAAATTTTGATGCACACGTCTACAGAAAATTTGGGAGTTAAAAACACTTTGGAGTTTGGGGAAAAAACACACATCTGCTGTGCCTTGTTTACATTCACGCATTGTAGTGCAGGAGGAGATTTGGAGGAGAAGAATTGTTCAATTAAATTTACTTTGCACACAAAAAGGTTGAACAGGAAGACCAAATAAGGGCAACTTAAAGGCAACACACATATTCAAACACATTACATAGACTACTATTGTTTTTATATACAGTTACTAATGTTATTACTCAACTCTAGCAACATCTTAACCATATTCCTAATATTGTATGCAATTTTAAAATAAATGAATAAATGCGAATAAAAATGTATAAAAATATTTTTAAGTAAAATTTTATTTTACTGAATAGATTTTCGATCCACACACATGCAATTTTTACTTTTGTTAGATTTATATCTGAAACAGATGTTCCCCAATGGCTCAACTTCCATGCTATGGCATTTTAAAAATCCCGCGTTTGAATGTAAATGTAATGGCGTCGGGCTGATGTGTCCGCTTTAGCCACTAGAGGGCACTCTTCTCCATTCACGTTTATTCTTTTATGAACTTCATTTCCCAGACTACATCTCTCTGTCTCATGCCAGATTATTGGTTACAGCTGCTTCCATTTTTATCCTTGGGTCCTGCCTAAGCTGTATTTGTCACTATCAATATCATGGAGTTTTCCTGTTAAACTGCTCTTGAGTTCTTTTACCTTGCCCTCTGGACTTCATTCTTTTTTGTGTTTGCTGATTTTCACCTTCTGCCTGTTCTTGGACTCTTTACAATAAATATATAGATTTGCAACTTATAAATCTTCTCCTTGCTTATTGGCAACTAAATGCAAGTATTTATTTTGTTTTATAAAGTTTTATTTGTTGAATAAAGTTGATGTAACTGAAACTGTACAAAATAGGTTCATGTTTTTTATTTATTTATAATTTTTTTTAGCAGTCATTATTTTCCCAAAATATAACAAATTGCCCGGAATTCCGGTAAAACATAGCAATAAATCATTTCTCAGCATCCATTCTTGAAAACAGTTTTATCATGACTCATAATGGGACAGAATATGTGTATTCACACTTCTTTGAAAATGTGTAGGATCTGAAACGGAAAACCAAGATTGATGGATTAGCAAGATTACAATCATTGGGTTTCACACAAAAAATAAGACTGAAACACATGAGCCGTTATGGACTTTCACATCATGTAAGTCTAAACTTCACAAATGTGTTTGAACAGACGCTTTAACTAACTTTGCATACGTAAGAGAAATGTTTCACTAAACCATTGCTTGAAAGTTTTTTCAAAGTAACTTTTTTAGGCATAAGATCTTGTTCAGGTGTGTTTGACTGGGGCTGGATGAGAGGACTACTGTGATGTGTGTAATCAGTCACAAACCTTTACAAACTTCATTTCAGGCTTGTTTGAGATGCGCCTGAAATCAGGACAGTTAGGAAAAGATGAGATCAAAGGCAGATATTGCGTTATTCTCCCTCATGTGCTGTGTTGCTAATAAACGTGATATCACTTCAGTTCTGCTTTTGTATTACCATAAATATGAACAAAACACACGTGCTTGCTATAACCTATTGAATTCCATATTCAATTAATCATCCATATTAAATATCCATTTCTATTTCAATGCAAACATGTTTATTTCTTATAATTACACCAATAACAGACACCGCATCGTTACGTTTAAGTATAATTTAAAGTACATATCACTTGAGCAATGGAGGTTTCCTCAAAAAAAGTAGCGCTGCACAAAAAGCATTGTTTCAGTTAACAAGCCACAAACATTGATGTTCTGCTGCTTCCGTTGCAGTTTTATACGAAGAAATGTCTTTTTGGTTGGCTCATGAGCACTTTTTTTAAAACATGACGGCAGTAGTTATATTCTGTGTGTATTCTTTTATAAATGAGGAGAGCACGGTCACCGTTAATAGTTTTTAAAACGGCCACCAAAACACAGGACTAACATAACACTGACCTCTTGTGGGAAAGGCTGTCAAAGATTAATCTGCTGGTCTATTTTAATTAGCTTGAGTTCTGCTGCGTTTATACAGACACAATTTAGCTCTCTAAAAAGTGAGCGTAGGGAACCCGCCCCAAAAAAATAAAAAGTCCAATACAAAACAAATCAAGCAATCATCTTTATTTGAATGAAGGGGTGGGTTTACAGAATGAGGAAATGGGAATAGATTTCCACATGAAAAGATCTCCAGTGCATTGCAAAAAATGCCCAGAATCACAAGCTGGACCAAATACCTGGACACATTTCACAACTTCCCTAACCTCAGAACAATAAAAGACTTATTTACCTCCCGGCTGCCACCCTGTCCACCCCCCTGGCCCTGGCTGCCACCCTGGCCTCCTTGGCCCTGGCCTCCTTGGCCCTGGCCTCCTTGGCCCTGGCCTCCTTGGCCCTGGCCTCCTTGGCCCTGGCCGCCTTGGCCCTGGCCGCCTTGGCCCTGGCCGCCTTGGCCCCTGGCCGCCTTGGCCCTGGCCGCCTGGCCTGGCCGCCCTGGCCCTGGCCGCCCTGGCCCTGGCCGCCCCTGGCCCCTGGCCTCCTTGGCCCTGGCCGCCTGGCCTCCTTGGCCTGGCCGCCTGGCCCTGGCCTCCTTGGCCCTGGCCTCCTTGGCCCTGGCGCCTGGCCCTGGCGCTTGGCCTGGCCGCCTTGGCCTGGCCTCCTTGGCCCTGGCCGCCTGGCCTGGCCGCCTGGCCCTGGCCGCCCTGGCCTCCTTGGCCCTGGCCGCCTGGCCTCCTTGGCCTGGCCGCCCTGGCCTCCTTGGCCCTGGCCTCCCTGGCCGCCCTGGCCTCCTTGGCCCTGGCCGCCCTGGCCTCCTTGGCCCTGGCCGCCCTGGCCTCCTTGGCCGCCCTGGGCGCCCTGGCCTCCTTGGCCCTGGCCGCCCTGGCCTCCTTGGCCGCCCTGGCCTCCTGCCCTCCTTGGCCGCCTGGCCTCCCCTGGCCTCCTGGCCCTGGCCCTGGCCGCCCTGGCCTCCTTGGCCTTGGCCCTGGCCGCCCTGGCCTCCTTGGCCTTGGCCCTGGCCGCCCTGGCCTCCTTGGCCTTGGCCCTGGCCGCCCTGGCCTCCTTGGCCTTGGCCCTGGCCGCCCTGGCCTCCTTGGCCTTGGCCCTGGCCGCCCTGGCCTCCTTGGCCTTGGCCTCCCTGACCCTGGCCCCCACCTTGACCCTGGCCCCCACCTTGACCCTGGCCCCCTCCCTGGCCGCCACCTTGGTTTCCCCAACGTCCCCAACCACCACCACCCTGTCCGTCACCTTGGTCTCCCCCACGTCCCCAACCACCACCCTGGTCTCCCCACGTCCCTGTCCGTCACCTTGGTCTCCCCCACGTCCCTGGCCAAATGCTTTACTGCATGAACGGCCACAGGTGGTTGGGCAACACTTCTGTCTGGCAGGACACTGACCATCATGGAAACAGCGTTCATCACACACTCGACTCCTCGTTGGTCTGGGACATTGACCCGGTTTCACTGCATAGAAACAGATAGTCTGCTTTAGTCTGTGTATATGGTCTTCAATGAACAGCAATTATACCTACAGAGCGAATTGGGGTGCATTCACACTGGTCTTGTTTGGTTTGATTTGAAAAACTAAAGTACCTTTGCCCCCTTTGGTGTGGACCTTTTGGGCAAATACAGCATTTGTAAATACAGCAGTCACACTCTGGTGCGCAAAAACAATTGAACAGAGACCCAGCTGAAGAGGTTTGGTTCCAAACAATCTCTGGCACAGTATTCACAAGGTGTGAGTATAATCTGACCCAACTGCAGAAAGCACTGTGTCTGAGTTAACAGGTTCCGTAGTTTGAGTTTGCTACATTTGCCATACAAAATTAGATGTATGAAAGCTTGTAAATCGGGTCTAGACCAATGCAGGTGAACTAGCGGATTTTCTGGTGTGAATACACCCTTATATTCAAAGTCTTTTTCACCTTACATTTTGTAAAGCCACCCCAGGTTTAAAATGGTGTTAAGTGATGAATTTAAAAAACTAAATCTATAAGTGGAACACCTATATATGGATCTGTACAGTGATGTCCACATCCATTGCTGCAGCACTTCTCGTTGCCTGGACAGCAAGAGTCACTTCCACAAGAACTGGTACATGATTTTCTTCCACACATTTTGGCAGGTGGACACTCTCCTGGTTTTGCTGTTACACAAAAAGTATCACTGAAAACTGAACATCTCCAGTTACATAAAATTAAAGCAGTCCTACAACAACAACAACAACAATTGTTTTGCGTACCATTTCAGTTGTTCCTTAAACTTCATTCAGAGTGTTAAGTAAAGTGTAATTGTGAAATGTGCTTTTAATCTAAGCTTTATACACTTCCACTATTAACTAAAACTCACTGGAAACAGGCGGCACACACACAGGTCCACGATCAAAACGACAGCATATGTGTTTTCTGGAGCAGTCTCTGTCAGAAGAACATCCTTGACGGGACGGTACAACCGTGAGCCTCGCCGGACAGAAACCAGTCACTAGAAGATTCAGGAAGATTATTAGAGGAGGTCATGGAGTGCGGGTTACATTAAACAGGTTTACATTCATCTGCTCAAAAGCACCCTTAAAATGTGTAAATTAGTTTCAAAGATTAGGAGTCATTTCTTCAGGCTGTTTAATAGCTTTCTCACCTTTGAGCGTCCTCGAGTAGCATCGGTTATGCTCAAACATCTGCAGAGACACAATAAAACTGCAATGAGCGAGCAGTACGCCGCGCTCATCCTGACCTGTGATCACCGTGAACTCTGTGGACAAAAAGCGCTAAAGTAGCGTTAGGTTAGATGTGCTTTAGCGACAAAAAAAACCTCTGTCAAAGGGGTTTTAAAGATGCGAGGCGATCCACTTAACTACAACCCTGATTAAACTCACCTGCTTCTGGCTTTCTAGTAATCTGGAAGATCTTGTTCAGGTGTGTTTGACTGGGGCTGGATGAGAGGACTACTACTGTGATGTGTGTAATCATTCACAAACCTTTACAAACTTCATTTCAGGCTTGTTTGAGATGCGCCTGAAATCAGGACAGTTAGGAAAAGATACGAGATCAAAGGCAGATATTGCGTTATTCTCCCTCATGTGCTGTGCTGCTAATAAACATGATATAACTTCAGTTCTGCTTTTGTTTTAACGTAAATATGAACAAAACACACAAACACACAAAATCCCAGCAAAAGCCCTGGTCTGTAATATAACTGCATATTTTCCTCTCTTTCTGGCTAAATTTAGGTTTCCCGAATCTCACAGTTAAACTAATGCTACTAAAAGAAAAATAGATGACAAATAAAAGTGCAGCCTTAACAAAATTGTATTTGTTATTTAATTTATTTTGTCAAAAGTCTTACATTTTACAGCAAAATATTCAAAAATAAAAAAATCGATTAACATTTCGATACCAACAACGTAGGAAAATAAAATGTCACCGAGAAATTGTAAAAAATGTAAACGTAAACATTGTATTTCTTATTTTTATTCGTTGAGTCAATTCGTTTAAGTTAAAAAGTGAAGCAGAGATACAAAAAAATTGAATTGTACATATAGCCTATTAGGTATTTTACTCCTATCCTCAAAATATTACATTCGTTTAACATTTTGCTACACAAAGAAAAATGAGATAGAGAGAGAGAGAGAGAGAGAGAGAGAGAGAGAGAGATAATAATAAATAAATATGACAGCTGTCATTTAAAATTACAGACTAAATATATATATAAAGAAAACCTCTTTCAAAGACAGCGCAGCCACACTGCTTTTATTTTGCTCATACTCAACCTTCTTGTTCTGTCTGAGTGCTGTATATTCAACTTGATCTCATGATAATTCCTATGCGTTTTATGCAGTTTCTCTAACTTGCTGTGACTGACAACAGTACTATAAAATACACCAATATATACTCGAAAGCTAATTGGCTACATTCGTCACAGATTGCGTCCTGCAGTGTTTCTGGTTAGTTGTATTCTAATGACTCTTCAAGTCTTCACTGACAGAGGAAAAGTAATCAGGATAATACTTTCAGCGATTAACAACATAAGTTGGAGAACAGTTGGAGAAGGCAGCGTGGTGAGGCTACACTTCAACAGGCTGTCCGGATACCTTGAAGCGTGGCGTCCCATAACCATCATCTCTTGGTCACTGGCAATGTGGGCCGCTGTAAGAGAGAGTGAGCAAGCAATGTGTCGCACACTGTCACACCACAGACCCCGAAGCCCCGGAAGATGAGGAAATTGCTCTTTTTCTGAGATATTGGGTACCATAGACCCAAGGAGGAACAGAAAGACAATGAAACAGAAGATTCTCTGCCCTGGCCCTTGTTCACCAGCTCCTGAAGAGCAACTCCTCGCCTCTCTGGGCCAATCCGTCTCAAGGTCTAGTCTTCTATTCTGTATCATTGAAGTTGCAATCTGTGCTGTAGCAATGACTGCGCGGACCCAGGCCTTAAAATATTCTATTTTTTTTTTGTTGTAATTAATTAAGTACCATGGAGATTATTGACCCAGGTCTTTGCGAGTTATAATTCACACATGGTATAGTTGCTGGTTTTATCACATATCGATACTGCTAAATTATAGGTGTTTCGCAGGCCAAATGTCTTATTTTAAGTTTAAATAGTCAGCAATTTTGTAAGAGTTTCAAAATTATTTTAACTTAAATGTTAGTTTACTGTCTAAATGGTTGCACCATTACGCCGAATGAAATAGTAGTAAACAAAATATATTAGAAAACCAAACATTAAAAAATAAATTAGCCTAGCAATTCTTAAAGGAATAGTTTAGCCAAAAATGAAAATTCTGTTGTTAATTTCTCACCCTCGTGTTGTTCGAAACCCATAAACTCTGCAAAAGTGTAGAGTTCCCAACTCAAAATTTTTTTTTAGTGACTCGTGGCATCTAAGTTTTTCCATGGGCTCATTTTAAATTTTGATGCACACGTCTACAGAAAATTTGGGAGTTAAAAACACTTTGGAGTTTGGGGAAAAAACACACATCTGCTGTGCCTTGTTTACATTCACGCATTGTAGTGCAGGAGGAGATTTGGAGGAGAAGAATTGTTCAATTAAATTTACTTTGCACACAAAAAGGTTGAACAGGAAGACCAAATAAGGGCAACTTAAGGCAACACACATATTCAAACACATTACATAGACTACTATTGTTTTTATATACAGTTACTAATGTTATTACTCAACTCTAGCAACATCTTAACCATATTCCTAATATTGTATGCAATTTTAAAATAAATGAATAAATGCGAATAAAAATGTATAAAAAATATTTTTAAGTAAAATTTTATTTTACGAATAGATTTTCGATCCACACACATGCAATTTTTACTTTTGTTAGATTTATATCTGAAACAGATGTTCCCCAATGGCTCAACTTCCATGCTATGGCATTTTTAAAAATCCCGCGTTTGAATGTAAATGTAATGGCGTCGGGCTGATGTGTCCGCTTTAGCCACTAGAGGGCACTCTTCTCCATTCACGTTTATTCTTTTATGAACTTCATTTCCCAGACTACATCTCTCTGTCTCATGCCAGATTATTGGTTACAGCTGCTTCCATTTTTATCCTTGGGTCCTGCCTAAGCTGTATTTGTCACTATCAATATCATGGAGTTTTCCTGTTAAACTGCTCTTGAGTTCTTTTACCTTGCCCTCTGGACTTCATTCTTTTTTGTGTTTGCTGATTTTCACCTTCTGCCTGTTCTTGGACTCTTTACAATAAATATATAGATTTGCAACTTATAAATCTTCTCCTTGCTTATTGGCAACTAAATGCAAGTATTTATTTTGTTTTATTTGTTGAATAAAGTTGATGTAACTGAAACTGTACAAAATAGGTTCATGTTTTTTATTTATTTATAATTTTTTTTAGCAGTCATTATTTTCCCAAAATATAACAAATTGCCCGGAATTCCGGTAAAACATAGCAATAAATCATTTCTCAGCATCCATTCTTGAAAACAGTTTTATCATGACTCATAATGGGACAGAATATGTGTATTCACACTTCTTTGAAAATGTGTAGGATCTGAAACGGAAAACCAAGATTGATGGATTAGCAAGATTACAATCATTGGGTTTCACACAAAAAATAAGACTGAAACACATGAGCCGTTATGGACTTTCACATCATGTAAGTCTAAACTTCACAAATGTGTTTGAACAGACGCTTTAACTAACTTTGCATACGTAAGAGAAATGTTTCACTAAACCATTGCTTGAAAGTTTTTTCAAAGTAACTTTTTTAGGCATAAGATCTTGTTCAGGTGTGTTTGACTGGGGCTGGATGAGAGGACTACTGTGATGTGTGTAATCAGTCACAAACCTTTACAAACTTCATTTCAGGCTTGTTTGAGATGCGCCTGAAATCAGGACAGTTAGGAAAAGATGAGATCAAAGGCAGATATCGCGTTATTCTCACTCATGTGCTGTGTTGCTAATAAACGTGATATCACTTCAGTTCTGCTTTTGTATTACCATAAATATGAACAAAACACACGTGCTTGCTATAACCTATTGAATTCCATATTCAATTAATCATCCATATTAAATATCCATTTCTATTTCAATGCAAACATGTTTATTTCTTATAATTACACCAATAACAGACACCGCATCGTTACGTTTAAGTATAATTTAAAGTACATATCACTTGAGCAATGGAGGTTTCCTCAAAAAAAGTAGCGCTGCACAAAAAGCATTGTTTCAGTTAACAAGCCACAAACATTGATGTTCTGCTGCTTCCGTTGCAGTTTTATACGAAGAAATGTCTTTTTGGTTGGCTCATGAGCACTTTTTTTAAAACATGACGGCAGTAGTTATATTCTGTGTGTATTCTTTTATAAATGAGGAGAGCACGGTCACCGTTAATAGTTTTTAAAACGGCCACCAAAACACAGGACTAACATAACACTGACCTCTTGTGGGAAAGGCTGTCAAAGATTAATCTGCTGGTCTATTTTAATTAGCTTGAGTTCTGCTGCGTTTATACAGACACAATTTAGCTCTCTAAAAAGTGAACGTAGGGAACCCGCCAAAAAAAAAAAAAAAAAAGTCCAATACAAAACAAATCAAAAGCAATCATCTTTATTTGAATGAAGGGGTGGGTTTACAGAATGGAGGAAATGGGAATAGATTTCCACATGAAAAGATCTCCAGTGCATTGCAAAAAATGCCCAGAATCACAAGCTGGACCAAATACCTGGACACATTTCACAACTTCCCTAACCTCAGAACAATAAAAGACTTATTTACCTCCCCGGCTGCCACCCTGTCCACCCCCCTGGCCCTGGCTGCCACCCTGGCCTCCTTGGCCCTGGCCTCCTTGGCCCTGGCCTCCTTGGCCCTGGCCTCCTGGCCCTGGCCGCCTTGGCCTGGCCGCCTGGCCTCCTTGGCCCTGGCCGCCTGGCCCCTGGCCTGGCCGCCTGGCCTCCTTGGCCTGGCCGCCTGGGCCCTGGCCTGGCCTTGGCCCTGCCGCCCTGGCCTGCCCTGGCCGCCTGGCCCCTGGCCTGGCCGCCTGGCCCTGGCCTGGCCTTGGCCCTGGCCGCCTGGCCTCCTGGCCTGGCCGCCTGGCCCTGGCCGCCCTGGCCTCCTGGCCCTGGCCGCCTGGCCTCCTTGGCCCTGGCCGCCTGGCCTGGCCCCTTGGCCTGGCCGCCCTGGCCGCCCTGGCCTCCCTGGCCCTGGCCCGCCTGGCCTCCTTGGCCGCCCTGGCCGCCCTGGCCTCCTTGGCCTGGCCGCCCTGGCCTCCTTGGCCGCCCCTGGCCTCGCTTGGCCTCCTTGGCCTTGGCCTTGGCCTGGCCCTGGCCTCCCTGGCCTCCTTGGCCTCCTGGCCCTGGCCGCCCCTGGCCTCCTTGGCCTTGGCCCTGGCCGCCCTGGCCTCCTTGGCCTTGGCCTCCTGACCCTGGCCCCCCACCTTGACCCTGGCCCCCCCACCTTGACCCTGACCCTGGCCCCACCCCCCAACGTCCCTGGCCCCCTCCCTGGCCGCCACCTTGGTTTCCCCAACGTCCCCAACCACCACCACCCTGTCCGTCACCTTGGTCTCCCCCACGTCCCTGTCCGTCACCTTGGTCTCCCCCACGTCCCTGGCCAAATGCTTTACTGCATGAACGGCCACAGGTGGTTGGGCAACACTTCTGTCTGGCAGGACACTGACCATCATGGAAACAGCGTTCATCACACACTCGACTCCTCGTTGGTCTGGGACATTGACCCGGTTTCACTGCATAGAAACAGATAGTCTGCTTTAGTCTGTGTATATGGTCTTCAATGAACAGCAATTATACCTACAGAGCGAATTGGGGTGCATTCACACTGGTCTTGTTTGGTTTGATTTGAAAAACTAAAGTACCTTTGCCCCCTTTGGTGTGGACCTTTTTTGGGCAGGTGTAAATACAGCAGTCACACTCTGGTGCGCAAAAACAATTGAACAGAGACCCAGCTGAAGAGGTTTGGTTCCAAACAATCTCTGGCACAGTATTCACAAGGTGTGAGTATAATCTGACCCAACTGCAGAAAGCACTGTGTCTGAGTTAACAGGTTCCCGTAGTTTGAGTTTGCTACATTTGCCATACAAAATTAGATGTATGAAAGCTTGTAAATCTGGTCTAGACCAATGCAGGTGAACTAGCGGATTTTCTGGTGTGAATACACCCTTATATTCAAAGTCTTATTTACATTTTGTAAAGCCACCCCAGGTTTAAAATGGTGTTAAGTGATGAATTTAAAAAACAAAATCTATAAGTGGAACACCTATATATGGATCTGTACAGTGATGTCCACATCCATTGCTGCAGCACTTCTCGTTGCCTGGACAGCAAGAGTCACTTCCACAAGAACTGGTACATGATTTTCTTCCACACATTTTGGCAGGTGGACACTCTCCTGGTTTTGCTGTTACACAAAAAGTATCACTGAAAACTGAACATCTCCAGTTACATAAAATTAAAGCAGTCCTACAACAACAACATGTGTTTTGCGTACCATTTCAGTTGTTCCTTAAACTTCATTCAGAGTGTTAAGTAAAGTGTAATTGTGAAATGTGCTTTTAATCTAAGCTTTATACACTTCCACTATTAACTAAAACTCACTGGAAACAGGCGGCACGCACACAGGGCCACGATCAAAACGACAGCATATGTGTTTTCTGGAGCAGTCTCTGTCAGATGAACATCCTTGACGGGACGGTACAACCGTGAGCCTCGCCGGACAGAAACCAGTCACTAGAAGATTCAGGAAGATTATTAGAGGAGGTCATGGAGTGCGGGTTACATTAAACAGGTTTACATTCATCTGCTCAGAAAGCACCCTTAAAATGTGTAAATTAGTTTCAAAGATTAGGAGTCATTTCTTCAGGCTGTTTAATAGCTTCTCACCTTTGGAGCGTCCTCGAGTAGCATCCGTTATGCTCAAACATCTGCAGAGACACAATAAAACAGCAATGAGCGAGCAGTACGCTCGCGCGCTCATCCTGACCTGTGATCACCGTGAACTCTGTGGACAAAAGCGCTAAAGTAGCGTTAGGTTAGATGTGCTTTAGCGACAAAAAAAAACCTCTGTCAAAGGGGGGTTTTAAAGATGCGAGGCGATCCACTTAACTACAACCCTGATTAAACTCACCTGCTTCTGGCTTTCTAGTAATCTGGAAGATCTTGTTCAGGTGTGTTTGACTGGGGCTGGATGAGAGGACTACTGTGATGTGTGTAATCAGTCACAAACCTTTACAAACTTCATTTCAGGCTTGTTTGAGATGCGCCTGAAATCAGGACAGTTAGGAAAAGATACGAGATCAAAGGCAGATATCGCGTTATTCTCCCTCATGTGCTGTGCTGCTAATAAACATGATATAACTTCAGTTCTGCTTTTGTTTTAACGTAAATATGAACAAAACACACAAACACACAAAATCCCAGCAAAAGCCCTGGTCTGTAATATAACTGCATATTTTCCTCTCTTTCTGGCTAAATTTAGGTTTCCCGAATCTCACAGTTAAACTAATGCTACTAAAAGAAAAATAGATGACAAATAAAAGTGCAGCCTTAACAAAATTGTATTTGTTATTTAATTTATTTTGTCAAAAGTCTTACATTTTACAGCAAAATATTCAAAAATAAAAAAATCGATTAACATTTCGATACCAACAACGTAGGAAAATAAAATGTCACGAGAAATTGTAAAAATGTAAACGTAAACATTGTATTTCTTATTTTTATTCGTTGAGTCAATTCGTTTAAGTTAAAAAGTGAAGCAGAGATACAAAAAAGTTGAATTGTACATATAGCCTATTAGGTATTTTACTCCTATCCTCAAAATATTACATTCGTTTAACATTTTGCTACACAAAGAAATGAGATAGAGAGAGAGAGAGAGAGAGAGAGAGAGAGAGAGAGAGATAATAATAAATAAATATGACAGCTGTCATTTAAAATTACAGACTAAATATATATATAAAGAAAACCTCTTTCAAAGACAGCGCAGCCACACTGCTTTTATTTTGCTCATACTCAACCTTCTTGTTCTGTCTGAGTGCTGTATATTCAACTTGATCTCATGATAATTCCTATGCGTTTTATGCAGTTTCTCTAACTTGCTGTGACTGACAACAGTACTATAAAATACACCAATATATACTCAAAAGCTAATTGGCTACATTCGTCACAGATTGCGTCCTGCAGTGTTTCTGGTTAGTTGTATTCTAATGACTCTTCAAGTCTTCACTGACAGAGGAAAAGTAATCAGGATAATACTTTCAGCGATTAACAACATAAGTTGGAGATCAGTTGGAGAAGGCAGCGTGGTGAGGCTACACTTCAACAGGCTGTCCGGATACCTTGAAGCGTGGCGTCCCATAACCATCATCTCTTGGTCACTGGCAATGTGGGCCGCTGTAAGAGAGAGTGAGCAAGCAATGTGTCGCACACTGTCACACCACAGACCCCGAAGCCCCGGAAGATGAGGAAATTGCTCTTTTTCTGAGATATTGGGTACCATAGACCCAAGGAGGAACAGAAAGACAATGAAACAGAAGATTCTTTGCCCTGGCCCTTGTTCACCAGCTCCTGAAGAGCAACTCCTCGCCTCTCTGGGCCAATCCGTCTCAAGGTCTTTTAAATTTTGATGCACACGTCTACAGAAAAACCTTTACCTAAACCTTTAAAAACCTAAACCTTTAGCTATTTTACCAGTATCCCCATGAAAACATGGCGCGTGTTCAACCCTACCACAGTTAAACAGAGCAAAACTGAATTAACTGAAGAGTGAAAACAGTACTTTATGGCCACTTACGATAACTAAAAATAATTACATAAACAGTAAAATGCATGGCTGTGGACATCAGCAATTAAAAACTATTTATTTAGGTGGATAGTGTTATCACTACCCATGTATTCTTAGATAAAGTTTTACCAAACAGTCATTACACCACCATGCTTGTTTGTAATAAATATCAGAAATGATTAAAGTGCCCTTATTAGAGGCCATCGAGGTTGTCCCACTTCACGAGAGACAGTTCCAAAGAAGGATGAAGAATTCCAAAGAAGGATGGAGGGTTGAGTCCTGTTTTACGTCTGCTTCGGTTGAACTGCTTAGTCATGTGCCTGAAGTCGCTCACTATCAAACAGGTCGTGTCTGAGATCAAAGTTAAAAACGTAAAAAGTTTAACACAGTCACTGCGCCCATAGGAACAGATGCCTCACCGTTCTGTGACCTGAAACCACCTTCCTAATTTATAAAGGCCACCACTGTCATGTTTTTGGTGGT
Source organism: Puntigrus tetrazona (assembly GCF_018831695.1). Taxonomy (NCBI): domain Eukaryota; kingdom Metazoa; phylum Chordata; class Actinopteri; order Cypriniformes; family Cyprinidae; genus Puntigrus; species Puntigrus tetrazona. The sequence continues at coordinate 2,921,176 of NC_056721.1, read as the reverse complement.
ACCCCTTGAAGGCTGACGGGAAGGAGGACTAAAAGAGAGATTGGTCATGCATATGCTTTACTTTCGTTTGCGATTCCTTAAAATACTGAATTAGGGATTAACTCGTACATGCATAGAATTGCAGAGTGATATACATTTAAGTCAATTAACATTTAACTTTAAGTCAAGCAGTAATTCTAATTGAAAGTGACACTGATAACGTTTTTCGTGTTTAATACCATAAAGCTGCTTGCTTTACAGTCTTTTTGCGATTTTACTGAAGTGCCAATTGCAAACATCCATACCCCTGTTTTCTGTCACGTTTGATGTGCGTCGAGCACGTTTCGCTATTCAGGTACTCAGGAATCTCAAACTTCTTTTTACCCCTGGGCGAAGAACGAAAAAGCATGACTTTTACAAATTACAGCATTTTTGTTTTACGTTTTGCAAAGCTTTCCCACACTTTGCTTATTCGGCTTCATTTGTACTCTTCATAAGCATGTCTTATTGGCGCGCGCAGCATGAAAAACGCGGCGCTCGGCCTCCATTCTGCTGCTATCGGCTCGCTTTTTTCGATGCAAAAATGCTTTTGTGCGAGTGGCAAAAAATGTGTTGTGTGCTAAAATAATGGCTTCGTGGAAAAATACATCATTTTCCATCATGACTGAGCATTATATGTATTAAAGAGAAAGGAATAACTTCTTCCGATGTTTAAAGAGAAGAAAATAGCCATGATAGCCTACTTACTAGAGTTTTATAAGAGCCTTTCTCTCACTGGGTATCTGCGAAACGGATGTTTTTTTGTCTTTTTTGGGTTTTTAACCTGCTCAACACAACAGTGGAAGTGTCACTTGGTTTTTAACAGTCCTGATATCATGCACACCTGTTTGCAATGTCCAATACAGCCGTTTTAACCAAGTGTGTATTTTTACACATAACTATCATGGATAAAAAGTGAACGTTGATCACAATCGCAAGAATTTCACCGACTTTTAACAGCCTGCAATAAATTATAACAATGCAGTAAAGATAGAACTGAGCAATAAAACACACACACACACACTTTCATACATTTTTTATAATGTAGGCGATTGTACAACAGGAGATTTATTCTGATCCCGGGTAACAGGAAACATACAGAATCCTGTAAAAGACACAGTTTATCCCTATAACACATGCACACATTCTCTCAGTTTTTCCCTTTCTCATAACTCTTTGATGGGTCTCTGAGCTCTATTAAAGGTGGGGTATGTATTTTGCCCAAAAGAATGCGCAGGACGGACATTAGCTGAGCCGAGCGACAGAAATATAGAGATGGTGAAAAAAACATGGCAAAAAGCATGCCATAAACACAACGCAGCAGCAGTTTTCCATCCTGTTTATTGTGATGCATTCAGTATAGATTTTTATCACTGATCATAATGAGTTCTATGGTATTTTGTCGCTCTGCTCACGTCCGGTGTGTAACACAGAACTAATTGTTGCCAGGGTTGTGTATATATGTGTGGGGCAGAGCTGTCAAAATAGGGGCAAATCTTATATTTTTGAAAATCCAGCGTTTCAGCGATCCTGTCTTTGGGAAGGGAGTTTGTCGTCACGGCAACGTTGTTTCCCAGCGGAACGTACTACACAAGAATGCCACATAACTCCTGCATATTTTAATGCAGTGCTGTCCGAACTCGATCCTGGAAGGCCGGTGTCCTCGACTTTAGGCAAGCTAGAGCTAAACTCTGCAGGACTGAGCCCTGATTTATCCAGTCCCATGACATTTAGCCATGTCTGAGGTTAAAACTAATCACCAGCAGACCGATCAGGCTACATCGCGCAGTGAGTTCTTGTTCTGCCTCATATTTGTCATCAACAAACTGTATCAAATGTCAGATGACCCACACAGGTCTGGGGCAGTGCAAGTGCGTTAATTGCATTAATAACTTTGATGCACTATTCATTCAGTTGTGACATAAATGAGAAAATAATTAGTAATTAAAACATATAGATAAAGGCAATGATACATTTTTTTCTTGCTTCGTTTTCAACGTCTGACACTAAAGACAAGTTCAGTTTTTTTTGTATTTATCTATCTTGTGCAGATAAGAGTGCTGAATTCTTTCAGCGACTAGTTATGTTGTTTTAAGATATTACAGTATGTGCAGTCTGCGGGTGGCAAGCAGAGACACAACAGAGATACTGTCTCTGAGATCTTAAAGGTAATCATATATCATAATGTCATCCAGCTGCACTGTCAGATTTATAGCAGCAATCAGGAAGTTGATCGGTTACTGAATCGTAACCCGATGACTGATCATCTTTGTTCTCTTTTTCTCAGCATTCATGTTAAAGGGCACCTATTACGCCCCTTGTCACAAGATGTAACATTGGCCTTGGGTGTCCCCAGAATTCTCACCCCAAAATACCCCACAGATCATTTTTGGGTTGTGTTTAAAAAGAGCTGATTGAAGTGTGTGGCTTTAAAGGTGTTTGGGTTGGGTTAGTTTTTGACTATCATGAAGCCAAAAAACATATTATTTGTAGATATTTATATATCTATAGCCAGTAATAGCTCTGAAAAGTATGTTTCAGGCTTTACGGTACCCATTTCAAGCATTTATTTATTCTTATTCGGCAAACACAGAGTATTGCTTTCAAGGAATCGCGTTATGTTTACCGTTTCTCTGCTGTTTCTCTGAAAAATGGAAGAGGAAACGTCTCTGCATTGAATATCTATGCATATATATGACGCAACGTAACAGAGAGAGAGAACTGGTGTTCAGTTGTACGTATTGTGACTGTAAACACATTTTGTGTGTTTGGTGTAATGAAGCGTGTTTATGCGTTTTAAGGTTCAAAAAACACATTATTTTCCACATACTGTACATTATCGCCTTTAAACGCCGCCTTCCTGAAACAGATCGATTTGTGCAAAGCTTGATTTGTCAGCCAGCCATCCTGTGCCTCGAGCGCGTGAGGAGTATGTTAAGCACACATCTGTCGCTTTTCCTTTAGGAGTCACCACTAATCTGTCCATAAAGCCTTAATGGATTTCCCAACACTTCAGCATGTCGTTTTTTTTTTTTTTTAGGATTTTGCACCCAAGCAAAGTCTCTGAGAAGCTGAAACACCACACCTGGGGGGACTCCAGGAAGGTTGCAGTTCTGGAAAAGGACGGTTTCTCAATTAATTCTTGACATTAATTCCTAATTCTTTTGTAGTTAGCACCCGTCTTTTCTTCTCCACCTTATGAGCATTTCGCTGCCCAATGGTCATTCCTTTGCCAATCCTATCATTGCATTAGCATTGCATCCTTCTCATGGCATTTATTCATTTTTAACTTTTAGTCTGAGTTCAATCTCATCCTCTCATTGAGGATGCATCTCATTGTTTTTGATGAATGGTACATTGTGCATTCACAGGTTTTGGAAATATTAAAGATTTACGAGTGACAGGCAGGAAACAAGTCGGGGGACAGTGATATAAAGTGCTATTGTGGAACGGTAACTGTGTGGCACGTAAAAGGGAACTATTTCGAGAGCTGTGTGTTGAATGTAAATTAAAAGACTAAACAAAAAAAAAAAAAAAAAAACGGGTTGAACAGGTTGAGAGACCTGTCAAAATAAAACCTAACGCAGAGACCAAAAATAAAACAGTAGCATTTAATGTTTCAGTAGAGTTTTATTAAAAGTTTGATTCCCATACATCAGTGTTCAAATAAAACAATCCAAAAATAGATCAAAGTTACACATTTTTACAATAAAGTATTAAAAACACTTAAAACAACCTAAAACCTGAAAGAACAGAGCAGTTTCCTGCCCAGGGGAACAACAGACCTAGATATGTCAGGGGTTTGCATGACAAAGTCAAGATAGACATTCTCTTCAAACACGCTTATCAGCAACTAAAAACGTTACTTTCAACCTCCACCCATGTAATCTTACTCATCAAATAATTGCAACACCATATTTCGGATTAAATGTCTTCGGATTTTTCCGCATGAACAAAAAAAATACTGAATCAGAATAAACAGAATAAAAGCAAAAAACCTGAGTTCACCTAAAGCTATTAATTCTATTCCTTTGTTGCTTCGCAAACACTGTATTTTTACATTCAGGAAATGCAACTGTGGTTATCATCATTTATCATCGCTGATACTGTAGAACTGATGCATTTTGTCCTAAATATTTATAGTTAGGCTACACTTTCTGAGATAGCCGTCACCTCTTCATCAGGTCAGGTCTGGAGATTGTTGCTAACTGACAGAACCTGCTGTCCAGATTTTTAAGCATGTCTGGATGAAAGTCATCCTCAGAAATGGATATTGCATCCAGTTCATCTCTGGCCATAGGCTGTCCTTCATCTGTGTAACAGTGCGGTTCGTAAATACCATGTTCCTCATCACGGGTTTGGAGAGCAAGTACTTTCTGAAAAGAAGAAATAAAACACGACAAATGTTGACACGTGACACGTTTGGAATATTTTCAGAATGGCTCTTTTAAAGTGATGAAAAGAATCTTTCAGTAACGTAAAAATCTTGAGCTGTCTGCTATTACCGGAAAAGATAAGTACTAACTTTAACTTCACAACTCAACTAGACGTCATCAGAATATTAATAGATGTTCTGCATAGTATCTGCTAACACTTTATTTTGATGCTCCCACATTCTACATCACACATCATATCCAGCTTCATATCGATGTGTTTTCATAGAGGGTAGGTTTGTTTGGTAGATCACAGAGTACATGTTCTTGAGAGACGAGGAGCTCCGGTTCAATGCTGTAAGCTGCATTTAGTAACACTATCGTGTAGATTTAGGGTTGTATTTGGTATGGGGCATTTTCCCTAAATGATAGCTAATTTTAGTAGCAGTCCCTGGATGTTTCAACTCTGAACCGCCGCAATACTTACCCTTTATCAAAGTAATAATAATGTGCCAGGGTTCATGTATTGAAGCTGTGTTTCAGTGCCGCCCAGAGGACATTTCTCTTTGAAATTACAGCGAAACGTGTAGTAAGAGGGAATTACTATTATCACATTTACTAATGAAAATTGTGAAATTGTCTATCTATCTCTCTATCTATCTATCAGTAAATGAGTAGACAGTAGGATTGTATAGATTAATCTCTCTGGAATCGATTCTGAGCATAGTTTTAACAGCAGATGCTTTAGAAACAGCTTGCTTTCAGTTTCTTACACACCACTAGAACACAATCATTCATGAAACGAATCACAGTGGGCTTACATTAATCTTAAGTCATAAAAGCATAAAAGCCTTTAATGTTTAATCAAGCGATCTTCTTCGTCAGCATTTGAGTGTGCAGTTAACAGCTAGCCTATAGCACCATGTACTGTCAAGAGAGAATCACGATTTAGAGAATCGGTCCATTGATCAATTTATTGTTACACTACTACACTGTAAAAAAAAAATTGTTGTTTCAACTTAAAATCTGTTGTTCTATAGCTGTCTCAAAATTTAGTTTAGTCAACTAAAATATTCAAGTTGTTACTTAACATTAAGTAACTTAAGTTAACTAAACAAAAAAATTTAGTTCAGCAGGGTAATTTTTTGCAGCGTAGTAGACAGTAGAGTGGTAATGTATGCTGAAAGAAGCATAAAATATTATCTGTTCTTTGTCTATTGTATCTTTTTTTATATATATAAAAAAGACCCCTCAGAGTTCCCTTATCTTTTTCTATTCTATCTACTGGTTTTCTTTTTATTATTAAAAAATAATAATAATTGTGTACTGCATTAGGCGAACCGAGACTTGTTACATATCTTACATATTACGTATCATTTCTCCTTTCTTGGTTTTGATTGCTTCTATTGTCCTCATTTGCCCACTGCTTTGGATGAAAGCGTCTGCTAAAAGTAAATGTAAAATCACCTGGTTAATGAGTCCGGCGAGGTTTTCACCCAGGTAAGATGCATTGATCTTGAAGGAATAATTGCTTCTAACGCTTGATCTGGCGCTCGATTGCTGGTCGAGAAAAGCACAGATAATGTTGTGGAAAAGGCTGAGCTTTGCTACAGTTAGATATGATGTGAATTTTTACTGTTGTTCTATGCTTACCTGAACATTTTTTCTGTATGAACGTCTTGTGGAATTCTTAAAAAAAACAAATATGAAAAACAGTCACAAAACCAAGGAAATGATCAACACTTTAAATCTGGCTGTGGCTGTTAATACTCACTCTATAGGTAGAGCGGTTGAACATCTGCTCATTGTAGAGCGATGATGGAGTCTGTGAAACAGCCTGCTGTCCTTTATACATCACCTGGATATCACAAGAAGAAATCATATCTGTTTTTAATACTTTTAAATAAAACATTACAGGTGATAAATCTCTGAAATATTATTTACCCCGATTGTCAAAGAACAAAAATGAGGAGTTTTATTGTTACTCACTGTTTGTTTTGTGACCTTCTGGCTTGAATTGACATTTTTAGTTGCCTTTATACCGTTTACGTCGGTTTTGTGAATACCTTTGCTAGAAGACACCTTCATGAAGACATGAAAAGTTATTCAAGACAATTAAATGTTTGATATGATAAATACGAGCCGTCAGTTGTAATAATGGACACTTTAAACATTTTAGATTTATATTTTAACATTCTGTGTGCATTGATCTTTCATATTATTTCTTGATATAACGTTATAAAGTGTTACCTGAAACGTTACTGAAAAACAGTTACTGTATGTTGTGTGATGAAATTACCGTGCAGTCTGTTCCTGGATTTTCTGTATTTGTTGTGATGAGATGACCGAGCCCATCATCCATCATAATCATTTTTTTCTCTTCCTTGCAAGGCACTGCTAGACTTACTAAGCACATTGCTGAAATATAAAAAGAGAGTAGTTATTTTAAACTTTGAAACTTTTAAACTTATCAGCTCCTGTGCTGAACACATTTTGAAGTGTTTAAATGAAATTTAATGACTTTATGCAGACGAGTTTGTTCTTGATTGAATTTGGAGAAATTTAGCATTGCATCACATGTTCACATACAGTGAATGGGTGCCGTCCAAACAGCTGATAAAAACATTGCAATAATCCACAGGTAATCCACACCACTCCGGTCCATCGGTTAATGCCTTGTGAAGTGAAAACATGCAGGTTTGTAAGTAACAAACCTATCATAAACATGTTTTAGCTATTGCTTTTAGCTAAGATATGAGTCTATAAACCATAACATTGTTTCCTCCAAAACATTCTGATGGCACCCATTCACTGCAGAGGATCCATTGGTGAGCAAGAAAACAATCTCATCCACATCTTGGATGGACTAGGGGTATTAGTGAATTGTGAGTAGTTACATTTTTGGGTTTCACTTCTATTCCCTTAAATTAAGTGAATAAATTACCCAGATTTTTACCCAAACGCAGAAAAAAATACATTCTAAGTGCCCTGAGGCAAAAACAGAGTTTTTAGAGAGAACAACAACCAAACACATTTCAATACTGTAGCTATGTGTCATTCAAGAAACTGGTTTCTACGGGTTTCCATGGCGAGTCTTTTATTGTTTTACCACACCTTTCATGGTCGGATTGACTTGTGCAGAAGGATGGGTTTTCAGTATTCAGTATAACTCATCCTTCATCACCTACTAGTACCCAGACATGTACCCAATGCTACCCAGACATCAGAAATCACCTGTAAGAATCAGAATCGCAAGAATAACCATCCAGGCAGCAACAGGCCCCATCCGAGCATGCGAGACCATCCTGACGTGACAGTTAGGAGTTAAAGAGCAGTCACACACCGTGACCGTCAGGTTCTGGATGGAGTACAGTCCCTGCTGGTCTGATATCTTGATCTGGAGGAGGTGATGGCCTGAATAAACATGTTTTTCTTTAACGAGACTCACTGTTGTGCCTAGGAGAAAAATTGTGATGAAATAAGAATTGGTATTAGTGTAAGTACATACATTTTAAAAGTTCACTGGAGTGCTTTGAAACAAGCGGCGTTGTTTTGTGTGTTCACGTAATTTTAATTGAAACAGGAAGTCCCTTTTAAAAACAGCCTATAGCATCTCGTTTTTCATCACAGTTACAGTTTGGACGAGAGCCGTCAAGCTCATTAAAGCTACATTTGACGGCCACAGTCTCGTATTGCTGATACAATGTAATTTAGCATTCTGTGTATAATTCAAACTATGGGTCCGTTTAGTTTTATAGTCTGAACAAAAAGCTGCTCAAGTTAAATTTATTATCAATGTTAAAAATGGTTGTGCTGCTTAATATTTTTCTTTTAAACGCATACAAAAAATAAAAACTTCACCCCAAAATGAAAATTCTGTCATTTGTTCATATTCGGAACAAAACAATTAAGATATTTTTGCTGAAATATCTAGCCCTCCATAGAGAGCAGCACAGCTGAAATGTTCCCAGGTCTAGAAAGTTTTGCGACGCTAACAAGAAAACTTTTTTTGTGCAAAGAATACAAAGATAACATACATTTACTATACCATTCTTCTCCCCTGAGTTACATTCTCAGCCATTTTTGGAGAGTTTCACAAAAAATAGCTTAATTCGTGTTGAAGATGAACAAAGGTATTACGGCTTTGGAACAACATGACATGAAGGACAGAATTTCGATTTTGGGGTGAACTAACCCTTCAATCTTAAGGAGTTCACAGAATACATGACATTATTTGACTATTTTATATAACCTATTTCATATTTCACGCGTTTTCCAAGTGAAATATTACATTAAGAGTAAGAGTAGGGTGCCTGGACCAAGTAAAAGGAGGAATTACCATGAGCTGGTTCAACCCTCCATTTGTCCTTAACATCTCCTAAAAGCTCATAGTAGAAAGGTGATCCATATGGAGGAAAGTCCAGGTCTACTGCTGTGATGTTGACCAGTGTGGGTTCTTTATCTATACAAATAGTGACTACATTTTTTTCCAATATTGGTACGTTATCATTTTGATCATTCAGGTGAATGACTAGAGTTCCAGTGCCTGTCAGCGGAGGGACACCTGCCCATCAGAGACCAAACAGAAATTCAGTTAGAGTAAAACATGATTGGGAATCATGAGGTAGATATTGAGAGGTTTTTATGCAAGTAAACTACATATTTCGTAAAGCAAAGTAAATGTGTATGTATCTCAAAGGAAATTAATTACCTTCATCCACAGCATACAGGGTTGCCGTATAGGTGGCGTTTTTCACAAATGGTGACTCTCTGTCCAGAATTTTAATTGTGGATACTTTTCCAGTCTTTGCATCAATAGTTATCCATTTATCAATATCTTCACCTTTAACAAATCTGATATTCAAACACTGGATGAATTCACCTTTCTTTATATGCGATACTTTTCTGTAAATGAACTGCAGGGTCTTTAGTGAAACTTATTTAGTAATATTAGCTTTTCTTACTTAAATGTGTTTACGTGGCTTCCATCCATGTCTTTAGCGGTGAAGGTTGTAAGACTTGTTCCTACATCAATGTTCTCCATTACCACGACGTGTTTCACAGGGGGTATAAACACTGGAGGGTCATTGACATCTTCTACGTAAATGGTCACTGGAATACGGTTATAGAGGTTTCCAGCACTTATCTCAGAGCTTTGGGGTATTTTGTCGAGCACCCACATGGCATTTGGTACTTTATTTTTAATCTTGCAGGAAAAATAAGGAATTTCATTCTGCACACTGATGGACAGATTGTGATTTGTTTGCTCCTCGTAGTCAGTTTGCTGAAATGAATGAAGAGAATTTAGACAAAAATCAATGTGAATGTATCTGTTATGGTTAATAACACCTATCCCAGAAATCAGTCACATACTGATGTTTGGTCAGGACCCTTGAGCCCAGTCACTTTGAGCTTGAACAGGTGGACCTGGTCATTGAATTAAAAAAAAAAAAAAGTCTTTCCCTTTCATGCTCATCACTAACAGGCTGTTCCATTTCTGTGAGGGTTAGCTATGAGCCGAAAGCGCTGATCCTGAGAGCTCAGTATGCAACAATACTGAGTGGTAAATCTTGTGAGCTAGGTTCCTCTCTTCACTCACTAGTGGTCAAACCCTTTGCTCTTTGAGCTTCAGTGACAGTCACATCAGGTAGTTTGGCCACTTGCTGCTTCCTTGATAAGCTGTCTCTTTTTGGATCAAGCATGGCAGTGCTCCCTTCACCCTAGAAGGCCGCTCATTATTTAGTGTCTGAGGTTTGCTTTCATTGGGTCTTCCTTTTTTTGGAGCTCCATTGAGCAGCAACCTCTGGCGGTACGCCTTTCTCTGCTGCTTGAGTTTAGCAGGGCTCCCCTCACCTTTGAGTTCCATTGAGCCGCAACCCCAGGTGGCTAGACCTCTCGCTGAGAAAAAAAGAAGCCTCCCTGGTGGGTTGATTGCTGAGTGAGCTAACTGTGCTTCCCTCACTATGAAGGGTTTCCTGAAAAAATGTTGCTCCTATCTGAGTACTTAACCATAACAATCATAAAGCTTTCAATCTATATGCCCTATGAGCATGCAGACTTTCTAAAATCCTGTATGGTAATGGTTATGTGCTGCCAGCTTTGCTTCCTTTCTTGAGTTGTTTTAGTCTCGTTTTTCACCTTGCGCTCTACTCGACTTGATACATTTTGAACAGGAGGTTGCTACCTATGATCTTTAGAGTCAGTTCTTTGAGCAAATGTAATGCTTTAGTTCTGCCCTAGGCCTGCGCTTCTTGGCCAAGCCCTTATCAGGTAAGTAGTTTTTGGATATGCAGCTCAGATTCAGTGTGGTGATTGCGGGTGCAGGTGTTGGCAATTAGTACTCAGGTGATGGTTCACGGGTGTGGCGTGTCGGCGATTGAGTAGGCGGTGACTGATCCTGGTGACTAGGACTGAGGGAACGTGCTGAGGGTGTGACACAGATGAAGAAGTGGATTACATGTTCTCCAAATGCCTTTTAAAATTGTGTTGATGCTGAATATTGACGTCATAGGCTGTTGCTTGTCACGTTTTAGATGCTTCAGACACCGGCCACGCTAAAGGAATTCCATATAGCGACACGTAGAGAAAGCAGTTTCATGTTCCCTTCTCAGGCAGATGCTTTTGTGTGTATATGATACACCCTTTCTTGGTGTGCCTACAGTATACATTTGGCATACATATAATGTGTACCTATCACACACCCCTAAACGTAACATTTGCATATTACATGGACCCCAAAGCTGTAGAACACAAGATCCAGGGGGAGAGGTTGGATCCAGATCCAACTCCTCCCACCTTACATACATCTAAACCTACTAGTCTCCACCCCCATAGTTATGTATTCAGTCCTACCCCTTGCATCCTATGTTCTTTAAATAAACAGGTGTTGGGTAATATTCCCAATGCCTTTTGCATCTACTGACACCAACGGTTTCTAATTTACATTTACAGAATGGATCTGCATGTCAAAAAATGAAAGGGTCCTGAACAAGGGTCCTTGCTCAAAAAGTGTTGCCAAAGGGTCCTGAAGAAGCACCAATGTGACAAGTTAGGACTGAGAATGTGTTTTGTGCAGAGACTATAAAAGGCATTTCAGTGTAGACTGA
>NC_056721.1:2579679-2604679 GCF_018831695.1 Puntigrus tetrazona | reverse complement strand
TATATTGTTACAAAAGATATTTATTTCAAAGAAGCATTGGAAATGAATGTTCTAGTCAACAAAGAACCCCGGGCTGGGGAAAAACACTAAATCGATTCATCTCAGTGAATCGATCTCTTCCAGTATTTATTTCAGCAAACGTTTAGCACAAGATCTGATTAATGCGAATCTTATCATTAGTCTTGTCCCACTAGATACCCGAACAAAATGATAAACGCAACACTTATCCAAAGCATCCCAAACGCTCTCAATAGGTGACATGTCTGGTGAGTATGCTGGCCATGCAAGAAATGGGATGTTTTCAGCTTCCAAGAATTGTGTAGAGATCCTTGCAACATGGAGCCGTGCATTATCATGAGGTGATGGTCGTGGATGGACAGCACAACAATGGGCCTTTACTGCTGACAATATTTAGAAATGATTTCTGAAGGATCATGTGATGCTGAAGACTGGAGTAATGATGCTAAAAAATTAAGCTTTGATCACTGGAACTAATTACATTTTAAAATATATTCACAAAGAAAAAAAGTTTAATTCAATTCCTTAAAGTTTTATAGTTTTTATCGTAATTTTCATTAAATAAATTCATCCTCAGAGACTTTCAAATCTTAATGCTACTCAACTCAAACTTTCGAATGCTAGCGTGTGATGAAATACAAAATACGTCAAATACAACAATCTGATCCCCAAAATTTAGGTCGTAATGCGTTAACGCCAAAGTGAATTTACGGTGTTGTCCCTGCGAGCCACATATCAGCTCAGTCCACCAGGTCAAACTCCGAAACAGCCAGTGTGTTTTTAAGTTAAAAAGCGGATTTCACACCATCCGAACGCTGGTGTCAAAACGACTCGGTTCCGCTCCGCCAGCTCTGAAGTGAAAGCGCCCTTAAAGAGATCAGTCCACACGCAAACAGATGTGCAGCTACGTCCGAGGGAGCACTTACTTGATGTAGTAGGGCACTTTATTCTGGGACACCGCTCTCTGCCAGGGCAACTGCACCGAAGCTGCGGACACATAATAAAAGATTGATTAGAGCTAAGATCGGGGGTCTGATCACGGCTCTGTTGGTAAATGAAGCATTAATTAAGAACATCTCCGTCATATCAGCGGACTCTGGCTCTTTTAATTTCTCCAGACACTAAAGCATCGTTCCCGAGCTTCGCGCCGGATGAAATATAACGCAGGGAACCGCTCTCTCAGCAGAATATACTGTACGCAACACTGAGAGCGCCACGGGATTCGGGACGGTGCAACTTCAAAGGCTCTAAAAAAGTTCTGAGTGATAGAGAGCTTTCCGCACGTCTCGTGTCAGCATTACACAAAACACCGAACCGAGCGGATCTCCGCACGCCACTGAAGCCGGAGAGAGACACTCGTTTTACGTATTTTTATTGTTACATCTTATTTAACACAATGTAATTGGCGCATTTTCACCGTTTATTTTCAACTGATCAAATAAACGCGCGTGTTAATGGCTGCTCTCCACAGCCCACTGAAACAGAAAACAGTGGACAATTAACCTCTGAATTATTAAACACAAAAGCGCTCCCAGTGTTAAAGTGTATACGCGCGCGTCTGGTTATCTGACACCGGCTGCTTAATTTTTCATGGCTGACATTTACTGTTTGTGCGAGTAAACTCGCGCCAATTAAAATCAAATTCATTTTAATTATTTCTGTCCCCCTCAACGAGAATGAGTCGGCAAATCTCTGGTAACTATTAACGCTCTACGAAAGCAATTACGGCCGTGAATATTACATGAACGTTAAATATTTAAAGTGGAGACCGAAACGAGTTGCTACTGTGCTCGAATAAATAAATTGAAAAAAAAAATGCAAGGGTTTTTATATCTTCAAGACGAAAATATCTTAGTAAAGTAACATCAGACCAACAATTCTGAAGTATAAAGCGAGTGTTTTGTCAGATTTATGTTCGGTTATGGGTTTGATCAAACACTAAGCACTTATATTAGCGTAAGCATCTGAAAAACGGCAAAACAGGTCTCCAACAGAGAGATTAAATTCCCGAATAAAGCGCGGTAGTGGTCAGTGACTCTGGTTTAATCGTCCAATAATATCCCGTTTCCGTGTGCTTTATTGTTACTGACTGCATTCAGGGCTGTTATGCGCGACGATCCGCGCTTTCCGAGTTTTATTTGCGCGGCGCTGCTCGGGACGTAGCCTATCGGTGATATATATACAGAACCAGACCCTGAGTGACAGAGCAGGACAAGAAAAAAGCGGTGTTGATCAGCGTTCAACTCCGTTTTGCTCGTATTTTTCTAAGCCTATAATTTTAAATGACAGCTGTCGCATTTGTTTTCTACAGTGTAGCAAAACGTTATATTTTGACGTGACGGATAAATTAGCTAGTGTATTTTTGTGCACACTACGTTTTTTCTTTCTGCCACAATTTTTCCCTATCGCGGCCTCGATTTTAACCGAATAGTCTCATGACAAGGATAAAAATAAGAAATACATTTCCATTTTCACCAAGACGGACAAGAATGCAAATGTCTTAAGATGCAAAATTCGTTTAATATTTGGCCGTCGACAAATTCCAAACCTCTTGAGAAAACGGATAAAATAACGAATGCAATTTTGCGCAGGCTCCACTTCTACTTCGTAGCCAATCTTGTTTTCTTTTCGTAGCAGAAATTGAAATGGAAACCTAAATTGAGCGGGAACGTTCGGGAAGAAATGTATTCTAGCAAAGAGAAAAATGGGTTCCCTTCTGCATCTTAACTAGCTTAACCGGCCAGACTTCACCAGTTAACCGATTTCACTAGCTGTCCATCGACTTCACCAGCTTTAAACTAACCAGAACACCAAGAAGTCATGCTGGTCTAAGCCGGTCTTTTAAGGAGGGCATGAAATAGCAAAGTACGCCTTAGCAAGCACCACCGACTTTTTAGAGTGAAATAAAGCTGACATGATGGTGCGAATTTATTCATGTGTTTTGACTCACTGGATAAGAAGTGTTGAGAAGAGGGTCCAAAATCCCTGTGCGCTTCCTGTAAGAGCTTCAACCTGTCCTCTACAGCCGCCTGGAGAGACACAGAGACGAGGAGAGAGAAAGTTAGGTGGGCTGCTTAAATGGAATATGACAAACAAGCTGAAAAAAATACAAAAAAAAACAACATCCACAGTCACAGCAGGGGACAGACCTCAGCGTACGTCAGAGAGCGTGCTAAACAGATCCTGAGGAAAACTGATCGTCACAGCTCACGCACACACTGAGGACGGGGATATTTTACTATCGTTTATCAGAAAAGAGCTACGAATTTAAAAAGACAAAACGGTTGTATTACGGTTGTGAGGATATTCAATGGAAATGTGGTAACACGGGTAATACTGGGATCACTGTGGCTTGAGTTTTCCATTCCATTAATTTCCTTCGGTTTTTAAATAGCCTGTACGAGGCGAAATTTGCAGCAATTTGGCAACAAACAGCCGTTCGCTTCTAGTTAGTTTGAGTTTCCCCTCACTTTCCTTTGCTTTTAAAAAGCCTAGTTTAATAAAAATCTAAGCGCATTTTACTTCCACTTTTACAACGTAAAGCTTTAATTAACGAAACGTGAAGAAATACGCCATGCTGTATGCCTGATATAAAATAACATATAACTGACACAGAAGGTGCTTTTGCATTTCGTTTCGAAACTCTTCCGTCATCGAATTGTCGTTTTCGCCTCTCTCTTCTCGTCAGTCAGCTCGATGTGATAAAATAAATCTATATGATCTGTGCTCTGCGGACTGCGGTCACGTTCAGTTTCAATCGTCTGTTTCAATTAATTTTAGAATTAAAAACATCTAAACGACGGCGAGGGACGGTGTCTCGGTGGGTTCACTGGAGTTGCGGTTTAAAACCGGTAGGAGCGTGTATGAAACGAACGAGAAGAGGAAGAATTGGGAATAGAAAACGAAACGGAGAGGAGCATTCAGATGACCTGCATGAAAAGAACTGGAAAGGAAAAGAAAAGTGAACGAGGAAATGAAAAGCAACAGAAACGAGGTGATTGAAAAAGCAAGGAAAAGCAGCAGAAAGTGAAAACGCTGAGGAAAGGCAAAGGACCTGCAGGAGTTTCCAGCGCATGTTGAGGTTGTCTAACTGACGGCTGGAGATGGAGGACAGCTGGACGTCCAGCGGGGTCAGCTGACCCGCCAGATCATTCACAGCTCGGACGTCCTGCTTCAGAGGAGCCGTCTCTTCACGGAACGCCTGAAACACACGCAGAAATAAATCGCATTAACCATCTTTATCTCTGCATATCGCCCAAACACAAATTTAAATAAATCATCAGCCGGAGCGTTTGGCGATGACTCACAGCATGTGTGAGAGGTGTAACGGCGTCATCGCGGGATAAAAACTATAAAAATAGCTTCAGGCAGGAAAATGATTAACTAGAATAATCCTTTAAGGAATAGTTCACACAAAAATGGAAATTCTATCACTATTTACCCTCCCTTGTGTTATTCAACACCCGAAGGATTGTGTTTCTTTTATGGAAAACCTTACGATGGAGAAATTAAACTAAAGGTTCGCATTGCTCTCGTTCGTACAATGATAGTAAAAATGACCAGGGCCTGTCATACTGTAAAAAAACTCATTTATTTTGTTATCTTTTATGCACCTCTTTGTCATTTTTGTAGCTCCACAGCCCCATTTCCTAGTAGGGGAAAGCATCATGATGAATATCTTCTTTTATGCTCCACAGAAGAAAGTAAGTCACAAGGGATTGAAAATAAATCACGGGTGAACGCTGACATTATTGGTGCATTGACGTGATGAGTCGTCATTTTTACATTTAATAATCCGTGATGAATCGACGGAGCTTTCATAGCAGCAAGAGCGGTAACGTACCGTTGTTTTATCGATGTGATCCTGTAGGGAATCTATGAGGAGGTCTCCCACGGGTTGCCAGCCTGCCTTGAGCTCCTCGGCCTGGGATAGGCGCAGGTCCAGTTGGTCCATGGAGCTCTGGAGATCCTGGAGTTTATCCAGCGCTCGGTCCACCTGCTCTTGCCAGGTCCCCGCGTGTCCCACCAGCCTCTCCCAGCGCTCGCCCACCTCTGCTGTCTGCTTACGAATCGCTTTAGCCACCCGCTGGGCCTTCTCCTCCGGGGTCAGCTCTGCGAAAAAACCCAATTTAAATACATCTTCACTTCAGTTGACCTCAATTAAATTCATTTTGCAAGGTTTTGTAATAAAAAGTAAATTCAGCCGGCAACAATTCTGGAACGGCTTCTATGTCCGTAATGTTGTGTCTGGGAACAAAACGTAAAAACTATGGGCTTTATCACACCTGGCTCACTTATTTCGTAACCTTTCGTGTTTTCTCCCTTAGTTTCGTTAAATCCATTACACTCGTGCAAGAAATGCATTTGGACGCACACCACAACAATCAGTCAATTGCCTAAACAATGTGGCCTCTACCTGATTGGAAACAAACTCTGGAATGGTTTATTTGTGGCGAGACAGCAACGCAATCCCGAAAGCAGGAATCAAGGTTCAACATCTGTACGTATATAGCTGGTCTGTATCTTGACAGATGAACACAAGAAACAAGATCCCTGAACACAAGCTCTGACCAATGAGAAGACGCACACGTGACTTCGGAAACCTTTTAAAAGCACGCCTAACCAAGTAGAAAACATTTATTTTAAGACCTTGTTTTGGAAGCAACCAAAAGATCTACAGCTCTGAAACCTCAATAACAACGATAATCTCAGCTGATATTTGTGTATGACGATAAAAGGGTTTCCTTTTCAACAGAGCACCTGAAAACCAGAGTAATAAATGGCCAAAACAAGTTACAAGTCACAAATACATCAATTCTAACAGAAAGTATTTTTTGCATCTCGTCACCTAAGAAACAGTTGGTTTGTGAGGAGAGAAATCACATTTATTTCTTTACAAAAATCAAAATAAAACTGCAAAATCAATGATGAGATAACAGCCTCTTAAACATCTAATAAACGTCCTTCAAAAAATGTCACCTATGTCCTTGTCTCGTATATGAAGATCCTGTGAATGCAGTCACATTCACGTCAAGTAGAATTATTGACAAATAAGGGCAAAACGCGCAATAACTTCAATGACCTGTATATTGCAATATCATTTCTATCATTGCAGAAATAAATGCAGAAGATGGCATGCAGAATGGAATGAGTTCGTCGTTACTAATTACAAATGTATTAAGAATTAAAAATGCCTTCAAGTAGAGAGTAAAAGTATCTTTGATACTCAGTAAAATTAAATCGTAGCCAAAAAGTTGGGCAATATGACCAAAATCTTATATCATGATATGATTAATTTTATTTCATGGTAGCAATATTTATATAGATTTTCTCTCTATCACTGTTTGATAAACATGAATTATAGCAGGAATATTAGACCTCTGTCACTTTAAGATACTCTCTCTCTCTTAGTAATAAGCTTTCACTTAAAATGTAAATTACCGTGTCCATGAGGAAACTTGCAAAGACGGGCATTTTGACCATTCAAGACCTATAAAGGTTCAGTACCAGAACAGTTCAAAAGTGAACAAGCGTGTTTCACGACAAAACACCGTATCAGTCGTTTTTGATAACTTTAAATTGGTTTCATTTTTATTAAACCTGATCTGAACTCATCCATTCTGCATGAGCGCGAGACAACAGTGCGCTTGCAAAGAGAGCCGTCTAAACTCGCTCGCCCGATCGGCTGCAACTGCGATTGATTTTATCGCGTCTCACCGCCAGACAGACCGCTTGTTGATTGGATCATATCCCGTACGATAAAGCGGCATAATATCACAGCAAACCGTCTGCAATATCCTGCGCATTTGGGATATGCCCGCTGTGCGACCCCTAAAATGTTGCCAACGTGAAGCTTACTAGCGTTCATTGCGCGTTTATCAGTATGACCACACCTCGACTTTTTTTCCACATTGCGGACGCCCCCCGTTCAGAAGATACGCTCGGTCATTTAAGAAAGCGTTCGCTAATGAGCCACTCGACTAATGAGCTAAACAGAGAGAGGTTTACAGACGACAGGAGGCAGATGTTTGAGCAATTTAGAAAGAG
Organism: Puntigrus tetrazona; assembly: GCF_018831695.1. Classification (NCBI taxonomy): domain Eukaryota; kingdom Metazoa; phylum Chordata; class Actinopteri; order Cypriniformes; family Cyprinidae; genus Puntigrus; species Puntigrus tetrazona. Next base: position 2,597,614 of record NC_056721.1, on the reverse strand, counting down.
CCCAGGGCATGTCTTCAGGCAGGGCTGCAGCATTAACATCTGCTCTTTCATTCGGCTTCCAGGCTTTTTGAGGACGTGAGAAGACACTTCGGCTAATGTCACCGTCACAAACGGCAGGACCGATTTCTCCATTGGCCAAACGCTCACCTCTATCTTTCATCTTTATATTTCTGTTTCAGCCCGAGCGAGAATCAATTTACAATTCAAATGCGTTCAAGCGTTTCTGGAGAGGTTTGAAATTCAATTAAGATCCAGGGGTTGACTGGAAATGAAAGTGACGGTGTGGCGGCGGCTTGTTTACGCTCATTTGATGACGAGCGCTGGAACAGATTGCTTTACATTTTAAAACACACAGTTCAATTTGGAAAACACGGATTCGTGCGAACATTAGTCGTGTATGATTTTATCTGGGTAAGCCGCTCCCGCTGCGTGGCGAGAGAGAGAGAGAGCGCGGGAGCCGGTTATCGGTTCAGATAGCTGAGCTCCGTGCTTTGATCGCGGGGATAAGAGAAAATGGAAGTGCGGAGATCGCTCGAGGACTGAATGGAGGCACGCGAGATTGCTCTAGGTGTTCGGAGAGAGACGTGGGGAGAGAGATCAGAAAACGCTGGCCTTCTGAAACCAGCTGACTTCAATAGCGGTGAACGTGAAAGTGTACATTTGTGCTGAGATTATTAAAATAAGCTTACAAGCGAAGTCACGCCGAATCTGCAGCCTCAAAATTCTACGGAAACGTTCTAAGACTGTAACTTTAGGGTTGTGAAAAAGTAGATATTTTGCATTTAAAAAAAAAAAAAGAGAAAATACAAATAATTTTTATATATATATATATATATATATATATATATATATATATATATATATATATATATATATATATATATAATGTTTGATATAAATACTATTATACTACAATATAATAATATTAATAATAATAATATCAATAATGATAAAAAAACTTAATACATCAACAATTTATTGAAGGCCATTTTTGCCACTGAATAAAAAGTGAAGAAAGATAACTGTGACCTTTTAATCTTACAATTTTATTTGCAGTTACAAAAAAGTTTATATTCTGCCTTTCTCGCAGTTCTGAGAAACACTTTAAAATTGCAAGATGCTATCTTATATCTTCTAAAACTACTTTTTACCAGTCTAAATATTTAGCCTAATTTGATAAAGCTGCCAGACACCAAAAAGAGCACATTCTCCTCTGCATATCTTGCCATTTTAAAAGGCTGGATTACATGGAAGCGGTTCCTCTATCGGGAAGATGTTTTAAAGATGGCTTCAACTGTTTTTATCCATTGCGAATTGTCAAAGAAAAATCAATGAGGAACCTTCGCGTTCTACAGAGTTAAGAAAGTCAAATCTAAATGACTAATACAGTCTGCTTTCCTCAAGAAGCCACATAATTTCAGATGTCCTTCAGGTCTGTAGCTGAAACGGCTCGGGACGAGTTACGCGGTAAACTTTATTACACACAGTTTAGATCACTAAGCCTCAGTACGTGCAGCGCTAATAGATCTGCTCGCCTTAGCAAACACTTTCTGCTCTAGATGACTTTGGCGTTTTCTGAAAGACAGAAACGTTGAGCTTCAGGACGTTGAAGAGTGGAAATAGCCTGCGGTCTCTGATCTGCCAATTAACCCGGTTTCACCGGGCATTCACACACTCCTCCTAAACGCCTGCCGAGAAGCGTGCGCATGCGTACCCACGCTCGCGCGAGCGGCTCTCTTTCTATCCGATAAGTGGTATCTGACGTTTTGTCCTAAATTAGCTTTTCAAGCGGGTCCCAGCGGAAGTGTCCAGAGAGCGCTGGAACTTTCCAGACATCAGATAGTGCAGTTAAGAGCGTGTTGACAGGAGGTGTCCGACTTATCAGAGAGTCACTTACATCAAAGAGCATCCCTTAGAGAGTGTCCGAATAAACTGGTCTGCGGTGTGTGTGTGTGTGTGTGTGTGTGTGTGTGTGTGTGTGTAGTCATGCTCTCATGCTGGTTTTCTGAAGCATTGAGTTTCTGAAGTATGTGCAGAACGTTTACTGTAAAAGGTACTCTCTCTCTTCACAAACAGCGTTAGAGGCAAAGTAACATGAGTTATGTAATCTGATTACTTTTTTCAAGTAACTAGAAAAAAAAACATGTTACTTTTTCATTTACAAGAAAGCATTTGAGTTATTGTTTCTTTGCTCTTATTTGTGACCCGGGACCACAAAAGCAGTCGTAAGGGTTAATCAGTAAAATTGAGATTCATACATCATCTGAAAGACGAACAAACAAGCTTTGCGTTGATGCAAGGTACGTTAGGATAGGGCTATATTAGACCGAGATGAAACAACTCGAAAAACCTCGAGCTGTTTTGACAATATTGAGAAAATCGTCTTTAAAGATGTCCATATTAAGTTCTTAGCAATGCATATTACTATTTTTTTTTTGTCTACGTAGCACTAAGTGCATGGGGGGATAGCAGGAGGAAGAAATAACATCTTTCACCAGTTTTGGGTTGCAGGTTCTTGCGTGGCTCTTCGGGTCCTTCGATGGGCTGGTCGGCCAGAAACATGCGCGCCTGATCCAATGTGCTGAGAACCACATGTTCACGCTCCTTAAGCTCCGCCCTCAGAGCCTGAAAACAACATCAACATCACCTGTCAGTCGGCCGTAAACGGCTTAATCGTAGAAACATGAACAGAGAGAAATAAAACTATTTGATGGCACTAGAATAGAGAACACTTATTCACTATTAACTACAAGTTCTCCTCATTTGCTGCTTATTAATAGTTAGTGCAGTAGTTGTTATGTTCAGGTGTTGGGTAGGATTAGGGATGCAGATAAGGTCACGGGGAACAAGGCATTAATTAGGTGCTTGATTACTACTAATAAATGGCTAATAGTCTCGTAATATGCATGCTAATGAGCAATTAGCTAAGAGACCCTACAGTGCAGTGTTACTGAACGTACATAGATGGATGAAAGGACTAGATCTGACAGAATTAATAGATGGATGGAAAGATCGTTTTGCCTGAATACACTAGAAAAAATATGCTATGGTCATATATTAAATCTACTTCTATATAAACGAAATAATATAAATATATGCATGCAAATGCATGCTGTATGAGCTGTATCCCTGCTTATGTTCTGAGAGAGTGTGTGTGTGTTGCGTGAAAGCAGGAGATCGGTGAGAGCAAAATGAAAAACAAAGAGATCAAGAAAAGGTGAGAACAAAGGCGGTGAAAGATTGATAGGGTGCACGTGTAAAACGGACACCAAAGAGCAATTGCAAACGCGATCTCCGAGGTCAAACGAGGCATTTCCGCGGGGTCGCACGCGAATTAGCCAAACTAATAGCCGTCCTCGAACTCAGACAAAACTAATTCCCGCCTTCAGGCAGCGCAGGACTTCTGTACGGCCGCGCACACAATTAAAAGGAACGGCCCAATCTCAGCGGAGAGGAAAAACTGGATTACCATTCCTCTGATAGTTGGGCCCCTCAGGCTCGACTGGAGAGCAGGGTCACGGCACCCTCCACACTTCTGAAACGGTCGTTAAACAGAGCCGGAGGAAGCGATAAGCCTTTTAATTACATCCGGCTACAGTAAACCTAGTGAGCACCAGCCACGCATTAGAGGAGCGCTCCATTAAACAGCATTGTGAAGATGATAGGGACCCGAATTAAAAGAAAAGATAATCATAACGATTAAGAGCAAGATGAGGAAAGGGATACATAGGAGGTCAAAGAAGAACGTCATACATGAGCACAGATCCAGGAGTAAACTAGTCAAAATCACCTCGCTTTTTGGTATCTTTCAGCTGCGGCAGTGGTTCTGACAGCATTAAATATACAATATACACACACAGCCGCATTTCCTATTAATGTGTCAAGTTTTTGGCTCAAAAACAGCTCCACTCCGAATCGTTCCTGAAAGGGTTTCAGTTCACCCAGAAATGAACATTCTGTCAGCATTTACTCGAGGGCATATCTGTACGGCTTTCTTTCTTCAGCTGAACGGGAAAAAAAAGATGCTGACCGGACAGTTGCTCGTCCCCATCCACTCGAGGCTGAGGTTGTCGTTTATCCCTTTAATGACAAGTTCTGTTGATTCTAATAATTAACCTCTTAATTAATTGAGCAGATTGGGACATATCATGCTTTGCTTTTTTTTGCATTTCTCCATGTTTCCTGCTCTTCTTTCGACCTCACCAATGATAGATGATTGCAACTTTGTAGCATTTCATTAGGGATGGTTCACCCCAAAATATATGTTCCGTCACTGCCAAAAAACTTTCATTCATTTTTAAAACACAAATTAACTTTGTTCCCCCATCGGAAGTCCATTACACCAAAACTCTGATGCTTCAAGTCCAAAGATTAAAGTATTTTATATGAACGAGGCAAACAGAAGGTCAATCGTACTTTTCCAGAGTTTAAACACTTTCAAATCATTCAAAAATAAAAACACGAGAACTTCAACCAAGAATAGGACAATACACCATATTTATTTCAAAAATAAAAAAAATCTGCCTTTCCAACCAACCCCCTATAACATGGTCGCGCCTCCATCTCGGCTCTTCCAATAACAAAATAAAAGTCCTCTCCTGGTTAAATATTTTTCCTTCTAATGAAATGTCCATGAAATCAAGCATACGCCAAACAGCTCCAATAAAGTGACAGAGTACCGTCAGTAGGCTTATATTAAACAGCGATTACTTTTACACTGAACTTTTAGTACTTAGGGTTGGGACTTTCAATGGAGAAACAAAACTAATTTTATGTTTCACAAAAAAAAAACCCAAAACGCCTTCACTTCACGCGTTTTGACACAAATCAATCATTTCAATTTGAGCAAACTATCCCTTTAAGACGCAAAGCATGCTTTAGTAAACAAACTTCAACATCAGCGGCGAAAATCGAAAAGCTCTTCCATCTCTCTCTTTCACAAAGATGATGACTGCTTCCACTTTCAAAGCCAAAAAGCTTCAAACTATCATCAGTGCTCTTCCTGAGCTCTTAAAACACTTCTGACAGACACAAACAGCAAACACACACAAAAAAAAAGCGCGTGCATCCACAGTCCTAAAATGGCACATAATGAATAACCTCTGTGCCTGGAGTGAAAGACCATTCAAAACCATCAAACGGCAAACTACTCAACGCATCCTGAACACCTTTAAAAGACTCCCGGACAAGCGCTCTAATGGCTCGCTCCAGCCAAAACATCCTCGAGGCTTGTTTTTGAGGAAGATGGATGTGGAGGGAGGCTGAGAGACTGTATTGTCCGTCAGTTGTTGCGGGATCTCGCCCTCGACAGACCGAAGCCGAGGTCTAAGAAGCTTAAGTGGTGCCAAAGTGCCTCTTGTTGCTATAGCAACGCACATCAACAATAATTATCTCCGGCGCTGCTCTCTTCAGTTTTTTTAACTCAACCTAATGGAGACCCTGTTTATAAGTCAGGTTCAGTAGAGTCCAGCGAGGCATGCCGTCAATTACGCCGGCTTTGAGGAAAACCAACAGAAAATCTGTCTTCGGAGTAAAGCGCGCAGCCGTAACGTGGATATCTGAAGAGCAAATGTCAACAAGACCGAAAAGCAGAAAAGCTAGCATTTTTGTTAAAGCATTCATACTGAATCATTTGTTTAAAAAAAATCTAGTTTCTACTCTTTATTTTTTGCTGTAAAAGGTTCGTATGATTTTATGCTGGATGTTTTTCACTGCGATACGGGTTTAAGTGATTTTGCCGTTCCCTTTCTTTCCTTTTTTTTTTCCTTCTCAGAAGAAGACAGAAGGCTTTTAGAGCTACGGCAACAAAATAAACGCTCAAGGATGTGCATTTTTCAATATATTTTCTATATATTATTGTTCTTGTGCTGACGGCGGGATCGTTTTTCTATTCAGGCAAAGTCTATTTTTTGACGTCCTTGCATGTGTTTCTGGGCTTACTTGCTGCGCATGGATCTGACATACATGACGCGTACCGTATAGACACACACTACCACCTCGCTTCCTGTCGTATTTCAATGATGTAGAAATGGCATCAAATGCGACGCGGTCGTTCATCTAATATAGGACCGCATATGAAAGCGGCCTGGCCCTGGTTTGAAAAAAATATGATTTGTGCTATTAGACTGTCATAAGAAAATCAGATATGGGTCACATTTGGGCAAAAAAAAAAATCGATTTTAGCCTAGAGCGTGAACTAAGATTATCTGTCCTGTCATAAATGCAAAGTTATTTTGTTTGTTTTTGTAGTGGCACCAGAAGATTTTTTAAATGTATATATATATTTCTCATTCTCCATGATACCATAAATGCTTAAAAATGACTTTTTGACGTTAATATATAACGAAATGTGATTTATTTATTACTCCGTATCATTCCTCCAGATCACAAGATCCTTCAGAAATCATTCAGATATCCTGATTTGCTGCTCAAGAAACAATTATTACTATTATCACTGTTGTGCTGCTGATAAACGTGTTCAAACCACTTTTTTTCCCCCCCAACAGGAATATTTCACAACATTATAAATTGTTTTGAATCTGCAGAAACTATACAGACAAAACCAGCTGCGATTTTAGATCAGAAATGCCATTTTATTACATTATTCTCATATTAACGTGTAATGTTTAGCTGATGCAACTACTCTTGGAACAAACTACGTGGGTTACACTTTCTTTAACAGTCCAATTCTCACTGTCAACTAACTACAATTTTGCCTCAATACACTAACTATGACTACCTTTGTACTAACTACATGTCAACTAGTTCTCATTCAACCACAACTGCATGTCTCTAACTCTCGGAGCAGACTGTTAGGGTAGGTTTAGTTTAGTTAGTAGAATGAGTTGACATACTTGTAAAGTTTCTGATAGTCAGTATGTAGTATGTTGTGGACCAGTGTTAGAAGTCTACTCTATGTCTATTAGTTAGAGTTACTTAAGTGGACGATTGAAATAAAGGGTTACCTTAAGTTTAGATATGGGGTCAGGTTAAAGGATCTACAATACGGCCAATATGCAAGTTATATGCGCACTAATAAGCATAATGAGATCAGGTCCTTAAGGTGTAACCAGTAAGTAAATTAATGTCCAGAGAAAATCGTGGCAAATGGCTGAAATTGCATTCGACCTGGAATATTCTTTGGAAGAATGAATAAAGAAGACAATCACTTATGGACTAAATGATATCTAATTTCTTTAAAAGGCTAAACCGGCTCACGTCCTTAAGTTCCTGGCGGCGCAGGCTCATGACGTACAGCTAAATGCAGATATATTCACACTCGCTGCTCAGTCTCCGTCTGTCAGAGATCAGCTGCTTACCGTCCCGTAACGCAGACAGCTCTCTTAAAACGGCTTCTAGAAACCGAGCCGGTCGACAGACGCGTTTATCAGCTACAACACCATCTGCTTCGAACGCTTTCAATTAGGACAAGCGGAGAAAGGGCGAAAGGCTTCAGCACAAATCAAATCTCCAAAGACAAAGGCATTTGCGATGACGCGCTATCTTTCCCCCGGAACCGAAAATACCACACAACTAGCTTCCAATCCGCTTAAAAGCGTGTAAACTGAAATCGACGTTCATGCCTCGACTGAGATCAGGTAGAGCTTAAAACGTCAGGTGAGCAGACCGAGCGTCTTTCATCTCTTTATTGCTGCATAAAAGAGTGATTCTTATTAGTTATAGCGAGGTCGCTCTTTCCAGACTCGGGTCAGAGAAAAGTTTAAGGCCTCGGGTGGCTTTAATCTGTCTCTTATTTAACACTTGGGAGATTCAAGACCCAGACGATCAAAATAAATCACACAGACGTCGCCGTTATTGAACAGAGCTCAGCCGGCGAAGTAACAGCAATCAGTGCAAAGACGGTTTCCAACTTTTTTTTTAAGGTCATTATTTCTTTTCTGGGTGTCTGGACTAAAAAACCTTAGAGTGATGTGACTAATGCAGCATGATAGTGGTTATATAAGCCTTCCATGAAAAATTAGAAACTATGCGCATATAAATTTCAGTCTGTTCTTCACATTAAACTATTATATTGCGTCAGAGGACTTATGGAGCACTTTATGATGCTTTTATAGAGCTGCTCTGGTCACTGAATGGAAAAGAGAGGCACAGACATCTAGCTAAATCTCTTATTTTCCATAAGGGAAACATCATTTTGTTATTATTTATCTGATTAAAACACTGACAAAAATAGCGTGTGATGAATCGCCGGTCCTTGTAACGGTCAAAAGCTTCAGTTTCATACCTTTATCGGAGAATAACGCACACTCTCCAGCTCACAGAACTTTCCTAAACGGTGATTGATAGTTTTAATTATAGCAGCAATAAAGGAGGCTCTTCTATTGGATAATTAGATGTGTGATTAATAAACACTATTACGGAGACATAAGGACCAGAGAAATTTAGCGCTACTGTCCTCAAGTACCTTTTACTCTTAATGGCCAATGATCAAATGAATGCTGTGGATAAATGATATGAATATGCTAATAGACGCCCGCCGCGAACCGAGACACTGTATCTATCCATCTATCATCACTTTTGATCAGTTTAATGCGTCCTTGCTACTGAAAAATACTAAAAATTGAGCACCGTCATAAGAGGAATAAATTGCATTTTAAAATATATTCAAATAGAAAGCAGCTATTTTAAATACTAAAAATATTTCGCTTTGACTGATGCTGTATAATACACATCTTTTAGTCGAAATAGGAATAAACATATATAAGCGAGTGAACTTAATGAAATGAACTAAAAGCAAAACAAAATGTAATTAAATGGAAAACTATTAAATAAGAGTTGCGTAATAATCTAGACGGCGTTAAAGGAAACGAAAGCATTTAAGAACGTTTCCGTTTTTTAATGACATTTTTGAGTTTCTCAGAAAGAGATGAGCTGAATGTCACTACGATTTTGTTTCATAAACAATATGAAACCTTGTAAAAGCATCAGCTCCGAATGATCTTTTCTATTAAGATCTCCTTGTAGCTTCACACTTTCAACGTCAAATTAAACTGTGTAACTTTTTAAAGGCATAAATACATCCCAGCATATCATGCTTATTAATGTATTAAATAAAATATATTAATTTACCGGAGTTGCCGCTTGAATATTTAAAGTCCAACAAAAATGCAGTTTAAAAATCACCTTTTCAAACTGACAAAGGCACCGCTCCCGTTTCATTTAATGGGCTCATTACACTCAATTAATCTTGGAATAAAGGTCATTCTGCGTCTCTTTAACTGGCTCTGTGTCTTTATCAGTGAAAGTTTCCAGACAGACAATGTGTTCGGCTCTTCTAAGTCTCTCAGACCTCACACAAATTATTCATTTTCACTTCCATCTCGTGTTCTGGGGCGCTCTATCCTGGTCGCCCGGTTGGCGCGGCACACTAATCAGCCGTGACGTGTTCAAAAGGCCTGGCGTTTTGTACCCACGCGGCTAAAGCTCTTACCGGGCCAGCCGGCTCAAAGACAATCTATTATAAGAGCCAGAGAAAAAGATGAGGTGGAGAGAGGGAGAGAGAGAGAGAGAGAGAGAGAGAGAGAGAGAGAGAGAGAGAGAGAGAGAGAGAGAGAGAGAGAGAGAGAGAGAGAGAGAGAGAGAGAGAGAGAGAGAGAGAGAGAGAGAGAGAGAGAGAGAGAGAGAGAGAGAGAGAGAGACAGAGAGAGAGAGAGAGAGAGAGAGAGAGAGAAGTCAAAATGGGGGGCAATCTTTCTCTTCGCTCCAGAGGATCATTAGTCAAACTGTCTGAGAAAGAGAGAAAGAGAGAGCGAGCATAACCAAACTGTCACAGACTCGTTACGGTTTCAACCTTCTTGCCACCTTCCCATAATTCCCTGCGGTGGTTTCGTCTGGTGTGTAGGTATTCCCGCGTCACACAGCAGAAAAACACGCCTGATCGAGAGCTTATGACAGAAACTGCTCTCTGGATCCGTGTATGTAAGCATTTGAATATATTTGTGCGACCCCGGGTCAGTCAAACACTGATTAAAATGTTTTTTGGGTAAAGGTGAGTCGACGCCGTGATTGTGCGGCTCAGGCCTGCTATTATCTTGATTACTGTCATTATCACGCAGACGGTTAATGACACATTTCGGTCATTTGTTAGGTCGGTGACACTCTGTACACTGCACTGCAGGAACACAATATAATCGTTTAGCCGAGGGGCATAAACACGGCAATATTTCCTGCAGGAGAATCTGACGAGAGGGAAAAAACTGTGCTGAGGGTGATAGCATGGAGAGGAGAGACGGGTAGGAGACGCAAACAAGAAAGAGGATGAGACCAGAGAAGACAAAAGACTAGACGACGAGAAGAGAAGAGACGGACAGTGAAAAGAGGAAGAGACAAGATGAGACGAGTCAAGAAGAGGAGACAGGACATGAGACGAGACAAGAAAGAAGAGACAAGTGAGAGACGAGAACGAGAGGAGACATGATGATAGAGGGTTTACAGAATAGGGAATGAGAGAGAAAAAAAACGAGAGACACTGGAGACAAGCAATAAGAAAAAAGATGAGACGAGACCAGTCAAAGAGAGAAAAGAAGAGAAGACGAGACGGAAAAGCAAAGGGAAACGAATGAGACGCATTGAGTAGACACAGATTGAAGAGGAAAAAGGAAAATGCAATGAGGTGAAGATTAAAAAAAATGGTGATTGGACATGATTAAATGTAAGAGGAGACCAGCTAAGATGAGAGAAGAGAAAGACGCAATGAGTAAGAAGACGGGTTCAGAAGAGACAAATGAGAAAAGAGGAGAAGGGGTGAAATGATAAGAAGTTACGAGAAGAAGAGTGATGAGAAATTAAACGAAAGAGGCAAGGAAACAGATGAGAAGATGAGATGAAAGAGGAGAAGAGAGAGATGGACGAGGTGAGATGGAATGAGAGGAGACGAAGAGAAGAGAAGAGAAGAGAAGAGAAGAGAAGAGAAGAGAAGAGAAGAGAAGAGAAGAGAAGAGAAGAGAAGAGAAAGGACAATGAGGATGAGAAGTTCTGAAGAGACAGATGAGACAAAATGAGACGAGAGGAGATTAAGAGAGAGAGGTGACGAGACATGGAGAAGAGAAAGGTCTGAAAGGAAGGTAAAACTGAGAGGAGACTAGAGGAGGAAGACAGAAGAGCTGATCTCACCGTGCAGTGGCTCTGCTGCTGCAGCACTGTGGGCACGTCTCCTCCGATGGGCATCTGTTTGTTCAGCTCCTCGTCCTTCACACTGATCCAGCGGCCCAGCTCCTCCAGCACCGACAGAAGACGGCTCCAGCGCTCAGCACTCGCCTCCAGGTGAGCCCTGCACACACATCCACACACTTCTGAGTACCACAGGTGAAGCCTGTGTGTGTGTGTGTGTGTGTGTGTGTGTGTGTGTGTGCGCATTAAAATAAACGTAGGGGAATGTAAAACGCATTTTAAAGCATGTGTGTGAAAAAAAATGGATCCTTAAAAAATGCAAGGTCAAAGTTATATATCTTAAATGCTTTAACAAATGTCTCAATGACCATTTAAAAGGTCTGAAATACGGGATGGAAAGACAGCCTGATGTGATCCTCAAACCTTAAACGGCTGTGATTTAGGAAATAAATACGAGCGCTTCTCCAAGACAGTGCTCAAAGCAGTTCACATTTAAGCCAATAGACTGATTATGACCTACTACTTATCCATTATAAAGATGTTTACTTTGTGCCGTTTATACTGTAATGTGTTGCAGAGGGTTGCTTATTTGATCTACAGCAGCCAGCAGTAGTAAAGCATTGATATTTCAAAATAAGAGTCTTGAGCTATTTATAATTATACAGATACTTGTATAACTGTACTAAAAAGACTATGCCAATATAATTGATACAGTTTAAAGTAAACACATGAGTAATGTCTCCTTGTGTCATTTTTTTGACGGAAAACAAGTTACAAGTTATATTTCATTTTAATTTGAGTTTTTTTATGTGCTGATTTATTTTTTTAAATGAAGTGTCAAGCCCTGATGTGTGTGTGTGTGTGTGTGTGTGTGTGCGTTAATGGATGCATTAGCAAGACTTGTAATTACATGTGTTCACTAATTACTGACTAATTAGATTAGAACACAATTAATGTTTTCTCTCACACACACACACACACACACTCCTGTTTGTCCATTGTGCCACTTGAAATGGTAAACACACACACACACACACACACACACACACACCTGCTCAAATTGAAAAGTGAAACACAGCTCCATTTTTCTAAGTGCCTCGTGTTTGATGGTTTTCAAGTGACCTTAACATTACTGTGTGAGCACTTGAGATGTGTGTGTGTGTGTGTGTGTGTGTGTGTGTGTGTGTGACTGACCGTATATTGGCTGATTTGGCCTTCAGGTCGTTCCAGCGATGGTTCATATCATCCAGCCTCTGTTGGAGGAAAACTGCTTCCTCTGAGCTCCCCAGAGCCTTCACCATCTTCATCTTATTCCCATCCACACTCCTGAAGACATCATTATGAGCCTCGATCTCCGCCTGGATGTCCTACACACACACACACACACACACACACACACACCAGAGAGAGAGAGACTGCTTTAATTGCACTGTTACCACCTTCATTATGTGGATTCGTTAAAAGATAAATAAATCAACAAAGACAACCAGAGACGTTTCCACACCTCCGCTGAGAGGAAAACACACAATTAAAGCTGTCAGTCTGATACTCCTACACACACACACACACACACACACAGTGTACTGAACTGAAGATTAATCGCACTACATGTGAAAGCAAACATCCAATATAATTATGAGGCGATACCTAAATAAAACATAGATTTTTGTGTCTATTTTGGGTTTATTTCGTTTCAGCAGATTATTGAGCCGTGTTCGCGTTCCTTAGATAACAGAGCACAGTAACTCATATCCTACAGTATGACGAAAACACAATTTATCAGCACCTGCATCGTGTTTAAAATCAAACTGTGACATCGAACTGCCTTCGAAGTTTAGGGAAACGCACAACGCCAGGAACACTGTCACCATTCCTATCTAACACACATCAACCTCGACCGGATCAGCAGTTTCCGTTCGGTTTTTCGCTCTCTAACAAAACAAACCGTCTACTTTCTGTCGGTCAAACTATTTTAAGGTGTTCTTCTTACACATGTATTAAACCCTTAGCCAACACTCAATCCTAACCCTAACCATATAGTAAGTGCGTGTTGTTAACTAACACTACTTAACTGTATGCTGACACAGTAACAAAGATGCCCCAGTCGTGCTTATAAAGCTTGCTTGGATCTGAATTTGACATATGGAGACGTGTAGAGGTCAGGAGGAGGAGGTTTTTACGGTTCATTTGCAAAGTGCACTCCGCAACTTGACAAACTCTCTCTCTCTATCTATGTCTGTCACTCTTTGAAACAACATACAGCAGAACACCAACGAACACGCACGACGCTGCTAATCGTGTGAGGGAAAGCAGCGTTGCGTCGAAGGTTTCTTGATAGAAATTGGTGAGACTGACACGAGAGCCGACTATTAAACTGTCTGACTGACGTATAAAAGGATCTTTTTGGTATCCGAAACGACAAAACCGTCAACGGAAAGATCAAAACAAAGCGGATCGTCTCAAACAAAGCCGCCATCGGAGGGAAAAAAAACTAAACTGACTGAATTTTTCGAAAGACTTTAAACGAAACCGGACCTCGTGAACTATGGAGAACGCGGCAAATACATTTTCCTCAAAAGACGCTGTCGGGCACGAGGTAAATAGGGCGGAGCATGCCCAGAATAAACACGGCCGCCCAGCCAATCAGATCGGAGCTGGTTATTGTCATTTATGACCGCAGCTTGAATCGAGAGAGAGTCTTCCTAATTTGCGTGACTCATGAACACACCGAGGGCGCTCTAGAAATCTCGTTTCTGCCGTTCATCTGTTATAGTTCTTAATGAAATATTTAACTGTGATCAATTCAAGAACGAGCCCCCCCCACACACACACACACACACACACACACACACACGCGCTCCTCATCTGGCAGTCTGACCTATTAAACGAGGCAATAAAAAAGCTTTTCTCGTTAATAAAGTTAAATAATTGCTTCTCGATCATAAAGACTCCCCAGAGCTGTCGTTCAGCGTGCTCTAATTTAACCAGACTTACCCACAAACCCCAGAGAGAGAGAGAGAGAGGCGGAGAGACACAGGTTAAAAGAAAAAAAATGACATTTTCATGTTTGACCTTTCCTTGTTTGTTGGTGGAAGCATCCTCATCGACCACACACACACACACACACACACACACACACAGGTGGGAGATGCTCTTCACACTGAGTGTGCTCTGAAAGCCTCTCTTTCCTGGAAGCAGTTACTGCACAGATAACACACACTTTTACCCAAAGTGACTAATTGTACACTCGCTGCAGAAGCGTCCCCAGCAGCGACCTGAGCTGTCTCTTGATCCGTGCCGAAACGGAGATCGTTCACAGATCAGACTTTATGGGACTTTCTACAGGTCAGGAAATGTTATAAATGCTTTATTTAAAAAGGTAGAAGGAAATGTAAACGTTTCTTTAGAGTAGATCAATCTATCCATCTATCTTAGTGCTGATTGAACATATCCACGATAGAAATGTTTAATTACATAATGTGATTAAAATAGATGTAAATATTTTCAAAATGCATACTGTATGTCTGCGTATCATACACACATACACACACACACACACATATATACATAATAAATATATGAAGAACACATATTTATGTAAACCGTAAGTCACTACACATCAGATTTAAAATTCATAAAAAACTAAATTCTTATAGTTCTTAATTATAGTAACGCTTCATTTTACAGTGCCCTTCTTACACGTTACACACACTTACCATATTAATAAATATAAATGACACATAATTATAAGCAACTAACCCTAAAGTACTGGTGCAAAACATTATTTTCTGTTTTGTTTTCATTTTAAAGTATCTTAAAATTTTATTTTTATTTATTATGTCTTTATAGCTTCTATTAAGCTTTAGTTTATTGAATTTTATTTCTACTTAAATTGAAAATGAGAAGTGCTGGTTAGGTTATCTGAAATAAAATAATACGTTTTGACATTTTCAGTTTTATGGTGTAGGTACACCTTTAAACACCTTCCGTAGGACACCTTTAAACAGTTCATCCCTAAAGATCTATAATGGCGTTCCAGATGTCGTCTCCAACAATCTGGTGAGAATGAGTTTTGGCACTTGTGTAACTTTCAGATCGAGTCGCCGAACCACCCTTATCCATTCCTCCACAATCAAATCTGAAAATACCTCCTCAAACTTCTGCAGCAACTCCTGCAAGCTGAAGTTCAGCCCAATCATCATGATCTCCGTCTACCTCTACCACGCTACATTCCAAAGCGCCAACGCCGGAGAGAAATCTGGCAACGGGTCAGTCTCCTCTGGGGGTCCACACACACACACACACACACACGCATCTTTGGAGACACACACACACGTCTGGCGGCGGGGAGCCTGTGCCGAAGCTCTGCCGCTCTGAGCTGAGAGACGCATGCTCCGGCGTTTAGGATCTTCTGCAGGCCTGGATGTCGGAGGCAGACCGAGGAGAGAGTTAAGGGATTCAACCAAGTATCCAAATGTTGGTTCAGTGATCTGGAGAGGATTTAGCAGCTTGTTCTCATAAAGCACGCACACACACGGTTCTTTCTCTCCAGTCCAGACACACACAGAAAGCGTCTTGTTCCTCCAGGTTCCTGTGACCCTCGGGCAAGCGTTCGTACTCAATTACCCGAGTCAAAGAGCCTCTGTGTGGACCGCTCTGACGGGCAGGGCAGGAGAGCAGCACGGCTGTCCGAGTCGCTCTCTCTCGTGGAAAACACGCTCTCAGAGACAGCGAGCCCAGAAGAGCGCTGGAGGTCTGATCTCGAGGAGAACATCTCCAAATCTAGACATGTGGAAAGGCCAGAAGCAGGTCTTAATCTTTGCTCAAAAGTTCCAGACGTCTCGAAGAACATCCATTTGGAGGTTTTCCTTCTAGGTGTAAAGATCTCCACAGTCAGCTTGGGGTTTTCCAGTACTTCCAAAAGTTTTGTTAAAACTCTCAAACTGTCCAGCTTTCCTCTTCTGTGGTCTACTCTAAATTGCTGGCTCCCAGAGCTGACTTTTCCCCTCTCTCTCTCTCTCTCTCTCTCTCTCTCTCTCTCTCTCTCTCTCTCTCTCTCTCCCCTGTCTTTTCCTCCAGTGGCAGCTGTTTATTATTTTATTCAGCATCCTCTGTTTCCCCTCCTCTTTCCCTCCACTCCTCCATCCCACTCCAAACTAACACACACACACCCACTTCCTGTAGGGCCCCACCATGAAAGAGAGTGAGCTCGGTGCCGAAAATGAAAAAGAAAAACGCTCGACAAGAAAGTGAAGGCGGGAAAGACAAAGTAAAGTCAGCATCTGTGAACATGTGAAGCTCCGAGACTCAAGCACGAGTATGTGCTTACGACGCAACATGTGATCTAGAGAACCACGTTTGCAGACTCAAATATCTAATAAACACACATGCATTTTAAACAAACAATTAGAAGGACACGCTAAATTTCTGACATTAAAGCAATTACACGTCACGAATTACAGCAATTAGCTTGATATCAGTACCAATATTGAACTTTGTGAAAATAGACAATAGAATCCAATAGGGCTGACCAGATACATGCCCTATAGGATACCTACATGTATCCGGTCAGTAAAGTCGGTTCTTTCATCACCTTCTCAGGTGATTCTTTGAGGTAGATTGTCAGTGATCTACGACTCGGTGTATTAACTGCCGCACCATTTGAAGACAGTTGAAGGACATTTACCGCTAATCAAAGAACTTTACTGACCAGATGCACATGAATATATCGATCAATATATATCGTCCAGCCCTAGCATCCGATATTGCAACAGGTGTTCATTTTGTTATCGAAAATGGTGACCAAAAATATTAATTGACAAAATAGTTTTTCTGTGACTGAGACGAGACGAAGACAAGATGACAATAAGGTCAATAAACAATAGCAATATGAACATACGTACCAGTTATATCATGACTATATCAACGCTTGATTCCTTTGGCAAAAAAAACACGAGACATCAAGAGTTCGAAAAAATAAGAAAACCTTCGGACTGTTCTACACTTCTATCCTACATGATATTTTTTCAGAAGTTTGTTGTTACAAGAATACTGTTGATTATATTTTTAGACCAATGTTTTGCTTATTTTGAGCAATCATGCATATACAACTCACAATAATAATCTTATAGTTAAAATACCAAAAACTAAAAAATTTCAAGTTTTCTTCGACTAAAACTACACATGATTCAGTGACTTTTTTTACAGTAACATACTGTAGACACTGGAGCTTATTGCAGTGGAGCAGTTACTGCAGGCGTTACTATTTACTGCAATAAATATTTGTGATATTGGGATTTATTGCAGTGACAATATTGAAACATCGTAGTGACATAATAAGACGATACAAATATTCCAACTCACTGCAGAGATATATGAAGCATATTGCAAACAAAGTAACTTCTTCCAGTGATTTGGATCAAACATTTTGCACGATTATTGCAGGAGATGCACCTTATTTTGCAATTTATATTTATTTAGCAAAATATTAGGGCTATAGGCAATATATATCGCTAGATATATTCATGTGCATCTGGGCAGTGAAGCCGGTTGATGGAGATTTACATCTAATCAAAGAACCGGCTTTACTGACCAGATGCGCATAATAAATTAATCACAGAGCTATAGCGTGATATATTTCGCCAGCTCTGGGCAGTGAAGCCAAGTTGATACGATAAGTATAGGCGAACTGCAAATAGTGCAGATTTAAGAACACATATTTTAGAGATGCATATAATGATGACACATTACACCACAAACATATATGCACGCACACACACAGTTAAAAAGCCTCGTCCAGTATGTG
>NC_056721.1:2557179-2577179 GCF_018831695.1 Puntigrus tetrazona | reverse complement strand
TTTTTGTTGTTAAAATGAGTGAGAATGTTACGTGATTTACATTTTTAGTAAGTAAAAAATTAAAGTTGTTAAACAAAAAAACAAAAATAATATATATACACATACACACACACACATATTAGTGCTGTCAAACAATTAATCATGATTAATCCCATTCAAAATAGGTTTTCATAAATTTTATACATTTAATATGTAAACATAACATTTTTCTTATATTCTGACCATGTACATACACACACATGCACACATACAAATATACAATAAACTCAATTTTCTTTGGATATTGTTTGTGTGCTACAGTTGTAAAACAGACATAGTCATAAAATCTAGTCAGCGTTAAGATTTTTTTGAGTGCTCCTCTGCATATTTTAGCATCTATTACTCTCTGTTTTCCGTTCTATCATTATTCCACAGCAGTACTTCTCAAACATTTTAGGCCGATAGCACCTTTGATCCAAATAAGCATTAACAATCATGTTCCTCTTATCAACACTGAGCAAAACCGACATCTCAGAGCGCAGGTTTAAGGCCTGTGTGAGCAGCGTAACGCCGTATGTTGGTGTAATAATACACAGATTAATATCAATGTAGTCAATCTAAATTGTGGCCGTAGCACCCTCATCAGTCCCTTGACAGACCTGTTAGGGACCCTGCATGAGCAGCATTTAAAACACACACCATGTTTTTTGCAGTCCAATTCAGATGCATCAATAATACATATATTGTGGAATTTGGGGCAGTGTAGTCTATTTCTCAACGCCTCTCGTCTGTCTAGAAGCGCTTGAACTGCTGTCAGAACGGCTGCATTATAGATGCGCTCAAAACTGAGAGCTGAATGCAGCGTTCCAGCGAGTCAGAAAGCAGATGTCTACAAATTCAGCATTGAGACGTCTACTTCCAGCAAACAGAACAAAACCCCAAACTTTTCAGATCACATACACCCAAAACTTTACTTTAAATGAGTAGTTCGCCTAAAAAAATGAAAATTCCCCGAAAATGTGCTCACCCTCTGGCCATATAAGATGTAGTTGATTTGATTTCTTCGTCGTATTTAGAGAAATTTTGTCAGTGGCTCATAAATGGGTCCTCTGTGGTGAATGGGTGCCGTCAGAATGAGAGACTATACAGCTGATAAAAACTTTGCAATTATCTATAAGTAATTTGTCAACTAAAGGTTTGTAGATAACTGACACTTTAAACTTAGATTTAAGTTTAAAGACCTTTAAACTTAAAACGGATTCATAAAAAAATACGAATCCGCAAGCTAAGCTAAGCAAGCCACTTTCAAAAGAAATGAACGGGTGCATTATTTTCCACATACAACGCAATCCGAACCTTAAATGCGTGTCGTCAAAAAAGTTTGAGACGAGATCCTTGCCGTTTTTACGACATGATTGTATAATACGGTCACAACGAATACATGTTTTTTCAGCCGTCTACATTGACATCTGAGGAGATAACGAAGATTAAACCACTGTTTTTTTTTTTATCCTAAAACATAAAATGTGTAGCTTTATCGTCCCGCCATCGCAGCGCTGCATTCCTCAGTAATAGCAGCTCACTCCTCCCTCAACACACGCTTATCAGACCAGAGCCACTTCCTCCCGCTCCACCAACACTCAACACACACAGATACACCTAGAGCTTAGGGTACGCTTTATACAGACACTCTACTAAAAAGTAGAAGTAAGAAGAAGAAGAACAACAACAAGTAACTCTGTAACTGTCGACTAATTCTCATTCATTCCCAGCTACATGTCTGCTAACTCTCACTGTAGACTGTTAGGTTTGGTTTAGGGTTAGTAGAATCAGTTGACATACTTGACATATATAAAACACTGATATTACAGTAACATCACCTAACTAAAAATTAAATCGCTAGCTACACTTCTCCAAGACAGGTTGATGAGTTGTTTTTTTTCTTTTGATTATTAATTTTTTAGAAAAAAAGTGAATACTTTTATTTACCAAGGAGGCATTAAATAGAGCGGATCTGACATTTCAAATGAATGAATTAATTTTCTATGCTTTAGAGAATCATGGAATGCAAGAATTAAATTGAAAATGCTGAAATAACCTTGGATCGAGTTGGTTTTAAAACAACAACGCCGCACAGGTGATGTAGAGGTCACCTGACCGATGCTGTTATTTCCTGTAGAGGCAGATATCAGTGAAATGATAGAGATCTTCATTTGACGGACACAAATGAAAGACAACTCATCGATCGCGGCGTAATTAAAGATGAGCAGAGATCCCAGAGCATCCAGATCCAGACTAGCACTCGCTCACTAGTTTAACAGAAGTGGGTTGTGTATGAACTTAAACCACCGAAATAAATAAACTTGCAGCATTTTCTGACGCAATGTAAATGTTTGGGCTGCTTTCACAAGCGGTCTGAAGACTGTTGAAAACCCAGCGCTGCATCACAGGAATAAATTACAATTCACAATTAATTCACAGAAAAAGGCTACGATATTTCACATTATGGCTGGTTTTGCCAGTCTTGGTGAGCAGAAGAGATTTCTTAAAGGTTTTTCACCTTTAGTTTGACATCAGAAAAGGCCAGTCCTCCTGCTGATGTCAAACAGACTCGTGCAGACCTCTGAGGATCCTCTTCCAGGACTCAATGGGATTTCTGGGAGGAGACTAGAGGGACGTCTCTGAATCAGGTCAGAGTCTGACGGCTGAATAAGGTCGTGATATGTCTAGAGAGAACCGTTTCTTACTCTCCTGATCTTCATAAACACAGGAGGTCTCGCGTTAAACCTAAAGCAGGTGTCGTGGGAAAGAAGCTTTTCCAAAGCATTCCAGCCAAAGCTTCTCGTGATGAACACACACACACACTTATCCTTCCACAAACTAATGATCATGTGTTCACCTCTCACATTATAAAATAAAATAACGAAAAACATGGACAAAACACTAATAATATGCAACATACAGCACAGGTTAAATATAATATTATATTAATATATTATTTATATACCATAACACGTTTTAGCGAGTACGCAAGTAATTTTTTTTAACATGTATAAATACTGTTATTTTAAAACATTATATAAAAAATGAATAAAAGATATTTCCCACCCCATTAAAAATTACCAAAAATTAAATAAGCAATTAAACTAATAAGAAGCCAGTGCCACAGTCAATTCAGTTTCGCTATAATTATATGCAAACAGAAAATGGTTACTTTAAAATGTAATAATATTTATAATTTATGATAATGCAGCCTTGGTGCGCAGAAGAGACTTCTTCCAAAAACACAAATCTAGCTCTTTTTTGTTTTGTTTTTGCAAAAGCAGCACATTTATTTATGATTTGCTACTGCTGCTTTGTCTTCTTTATTACACCAGGCTGCTGGATTGTTTTCCAAAACTTCTAAGCACTTTCATCATTTAAACAATCAAAGGAATCATTAACTAGCTGGAATCGGAACTGGAACCAGATTTGTTAAATGAATGATTATATTCCAACGAAAAGAGAAGAACAACCAGCAGCTACTGTACATCTCTCTCTCTCACACACACACACACACAGTCTCGTGGGAGCAGATGGGTGGTGTGCTAGACATCTGTACAGCCAATCAGATGATAAGAGAGGATTTCCACGACGACCAGAACAGAACATTTAAGATTCTTTCTGTCTCAAAGGGGAAAAGGGCAGAGATTAGAAGAAAGGCCGTCCGACAATCACTCCTAACACGAGAGAGAGAGAGAGAGAGAGAGAGAGAGAGAGAGAGAGAGAGAGAGAGAGAGAGAGAGAGAGAGAGAGAGAGAGAGAGAGACAGAGAGAGAGAGAGAGAGAGACAGAGAGAGAGAGAGAGAGAGAGAGAGAGAGAGAGAGAGAGAGAGAGAGAGAGAGAGAGAGAGAGAGAGAGAGAGAGAGAGAGAGAGAGACAGAGAGAGAGAGAGAGAGAGAGACAGAGAGACAGAGAGAGAGAGAGAGAGAGAGAGAGAGAGAGAGAGAGAGAGAGAGAGAGAGAGAGAGAGAGAGAGAGAGAGAGAGAGAGAGAGAGAGAGAGAGAGAGAGAGAGAGAGAGAGAGAGAGAGAGAGAGAGAGAGAGAGAGAGAGAGAGAGACAGAGAGAGAGAGAGAGAGAGAGAGAGAGAGAGAGAGAGAGAGAGAGAGAGAGAGAGAGAGAGAGAGAGAGAGAGACAGAGAGAGAGACAGAGAGAGAGAGAGAGAGAGAGAGAGAGAGAGAGAGAGAGAGAGAGAGAGACAGAGAGAGAGACAGAGAGAGAGAGAGAGAGAGAGAGAGAGAGAGAGAGAGAGAGAGAGAGAGAGAGAGAGAGAGAGAGAGAGAGAGAGAGAGAGAGAGAGAGAGAGAGAGAGAGAGACAGAGAGAGAGAGAGAGAGACAGAGAGAGAGAGACAGAGAGAGAGAGAGAGAGAGAGAGAGAGAGAGAGAGAGAGAGAGAGAGAGAGAGAGAGAGAGAGAGAGAGAGAGAGAGAGAGAGACAGAGAGAGAGAGAGACAGAGAGAGAGGAGAGAGAGGATGAGTCAAGAGACAGAGAGAGAGAGAGAGAGAGAGAGAGAGGGAGGTGAAGAGGATGGTCAATCTCAAGTGGTTAAATTTGGGCTTGAAGATGAAGAGACAGACTGATGGAAGCTTCTGTGAAACACAATCAGCAGCTCTCTGCTCTCATTCACGATCCAGCCAAACTCATTCTCCACATCAGAACACTGTGTGTGTGTGTGTGTGTGTGTGTGTGTGTGTGTGTGTGTGTGTGTGTGTGTGTGTGTGTTTTATGCATCTGCTGATCTATCATTTCTGCTCACAGACACATTAAACACAGCATCTGTGTGAGCAGCAGATCACTGACCTCAGACCTGCTGCTAAACTCACTTCATACAACCAGTCTGTCTGTCTATATCTGTAGGTCTGTCTGTCTGTCTTCTCTTTTTTTCCATTTCAGATTATTATTCAGAATTTACCAAAATATATTGAAATTAAGATTTTTTTTTTAAACATTCCAGGTTTCTTTTTATGACAGAATTGGAATTATATTTTTTATGCAAGCATATACGTATGCACAAATGTATGTGTATAGATTTATTCAAGATTTATTTAGTCAGAACTTGTCGTGTCATCACCAGCGGTTCGCTTCTAAGAGTTACAAGAGAACCACGGAGGAGTTCGGATGAACCTCAGGACCCCAGACCACCTGCAAAAACACTTTCACATCAAGCGATCTCTCCGACAGACGAGCCTTAGACAGAAGAGAGAGAGAGAGAGAGAGAGAGAGGGCTGCTAATGTACAAAAGAGAGAACTTAATGAAGTTAATGAGCTGGTTTGGCTGAACGCTGGGATCTGCAGCTGCTGGTCCAGGACACGGGCGAGAGCGTTCCCGACGGAAGTCTGACGTATTAGCAGCGCATTAGAAACGCTGCTGGATGAAAAGAGCACAACAAACACTCTCACACACCCCGTCACATGACAGCGGGCTGCTGGGAAGCGGTCGTCATGACACCGGAGATATCAGATGTGCTGAGGTCAGGTGATGGGTTTGTGATGGCTTCTCGTCGAGCGCGGTCAGCAATCTTCCCTCAAACCCGGTACAGTCCATCCAGAGAAACTCTCTCTCTCTCTCTCTCTCTGCTCCATTAGACAGCAAATGGACTAAATGTGCTTTATGTAGCTGATCTGCTTTTACATCTAAATGCATTAAAAATCAATGACGCACGCTGGCAAAGAAAGCCTACATAGTTCAGTTTGACTAACATTTGCACGCGTCTGTGTGTCGGCGCTATCACTCCACTCCACAGGAGCACCACACCAGAACTCACGAGGACACACAACCACACAGCTGACCAAACGTGTCAATTCCGCAGATTCGTACGCAGCTAATTTGATTGATTAAAGCAGGTTTAAAGCATTATTTTACTGATGATCGTTACTTTTACTCTTCTTTAAATAAAAAAATCATTTAATGACAAAAACATAAAGTGGTTGGAAGTGTGCATTTTTTTCTGCTGTTTTGCAGCAACTATATCATGACCCATACCACTACTATGGTATAAAATCCCTTGAAGGCTTGGGGGGCTGGAGCGGTGCACGTATGTCATGCTACATGCGCTCTGGTTTTTGTGCAGCGTGATAGAGACGTGATCCAGCGGGTCACTTAACCACACTGACACCAACACGCGCTTTAAATCACGGCTGAGGACCAGATGCCGTCACACCGCCACAAGGTCTCTCTCCGCCTCTGATATACGGTCTGTCTGCCTCTATCTCAGAGGTGAAGGCTTCCGGCTAAACAGGCACATTTGGAGAAACCGAGATGAATGAGGCACAGGAAAAGACTTTAAGGTCGGACTGAATGGGTAGCCTAAAAAACAAACATCAGAAAAAGAACTAAACGAACCAAACGCATCAGAAGGTCATAAGTGACGGAAAGACGACCTCTGAAAGACTAGACCCAATACCGTCTTTCACGGACGGAGAGCTATTAAGTTGCTAAATAAATGCCATGGTCTTATTGTGTCTCTTAAACCTAAATATTAAACTCTGGCCTGCAACTTCTTCCCGCGATGTTTGTGCTTTATGCAAAAACGGTAACTTAACGTAGCTCTTGCTTTTCTGAATCATCATGCCTTGTCACGGCATAAAATTAACAGAGAGCTGCATAAATGATTTATAAGAATTTATAAGGTGCATTGCAAGTCATCACTACGGCATTAAAACTACTTTTATAATGCATTATACATAAAGGTTTTAAGTAAAGTGTTACCATTTAATTGAGTAAATATGTAAAATAAATCAAAATCTAATTATACCAATGCATATTACTAATAAAAAAAATAACGGTAAGGAAATATCTTCATGGAACATGATCTTTACTTAATATCCTTACATTTTTTGGCATAACGGAAAAATGTATCATTTTTGACCCGTGAAATGTAATTTTGGATATTTCTACAAATATACCGTGCTACTTAAGATTGCCTTTGTGCTCCAGGGTCACATATTGATCAATTCCTATTATACAGATCGATATCGAAGAAGGGACTAGTAAGAAACGACTCAAAACCCCTCAACGCGCTCTAAAACAGCGGTGAGTTATCTCGCGACGTCGCAAGAAATGACAAATCCGAAAACGTATTAACCTCCAAAAAGGAAATAAACTTACTCCACAGGGCTGATACAGACCAGAGAGGGGGACACTTGTGAGACGAAAAGACGCGAGATGTGAATGTGTAGTTACTCTGTCACCTGATCCCGTCTGTTTTGATTCGTCTTTGATCCTCCCTCACTAGGGGACGAGACGTGTCACTTCCCCCGAATCTCCCGCTCCTCCTCGGAAAGCTCGCAGACAAGAAACGAACCGCGGCGAGGCGGTCCTGACAAACATTCCTGGAAGTTTCCGCATTCGTTATCTCGCCTCGCCGCGCCGGCAAATGTGACGACAAATTACAGCAGAACTCTCGGACGGCCCTCTGACAAGCACGCTGTGATTTAATGAAGCAGCTCAACCCCTGTGTGCTTGCCCGGCGTGACAAAAAAATGGGCCGAGAGGATGTCGGTAAACTCATTTAAGCCAATTGTCTTGATGTACGTTTAATATTACCGCTGATTTGCTATTAGTCAGTGAGGAATATCACAAAGGGGTGTGCGATATCGACAAACAAAAAATAAAATCGCACTATTTTTGGGGATAATTAGACTCTATATTGCTGGTGTGTTATCGTGCTGGTATCTTAAGTACAGCTGACTCCTAAAGTCTTTGATGTTCTTCATATTCGATATCCTTTTGTGTGAAATTAAAACCGCCAGTAGGTGGAAGTACGTCACAGTAAATAAAGAAGTCGTTGCGACTGAACCGAATCACCGCAACGTTGCTCAGAGACGCAAAATAATGCTGCGGTTGTGTTTGGAATCATTTTTTGTTGTCGAAACGCATGAAAACGTCAAATATGGCAGCTAAAACGTAAGTCTCGTATCTCAATTATTGCAAAAATCTAAATTAATGTGCGATTGGTTTCAAGGCACTTCATGAATCACGCAGTGAAAGAACACTCTAAACGCACTAGTAAGCTTCGTAGAGGTGTTTTGCGCAAAACACTCGATTATGTCAAATTGCACAACGTTAAAACAACGATTACGGTGCTATGGCAGACGATACACAGAGCTCAGCCTACTAACAATCCGGTTTGTTACGCTCAGTCGGAGGTGCCTAAAGGATCTGAAAACATGTTAAAACGTCCACTGAAATATCTTCGGCGGCTCAAGTGCGCTATTGTGTGCGAGTGAACTGGCGTCAATTGGTTTTCATTTTTTCAGTGCATTTTACTGTGAGAAGTCAAGCTGATTTCTGCGTTTAGCCTCAGTGTGAGCGCAACATTAACATGACTTTAGCGGTGAAGGGCTTTCCTGTGCATCGTGTACTTGAGGAAAAATTCAATTATTTAATCAGCGAGGGAATGCTCAAAGAGACTGCACAGCAGAAGCCATGTGTGTCCACGAAAAAGACTTGTATTACTTAAACACAAATCACATTTTCCATCCCACTTCTCAGCGGTTATTTAACAAGACTCAAGGTATCTAATGGTCCTTGACCCCTTTGATGCAAAACTATTGTGAAAACATAAAAGTAACATAAAACCCAGAAGTTCCTTAACATTAACATTTACTGAATCTGAATTAGTCTGCAAGTTTTGATATCAGACGAATATTCGGATGAATATTTGGATGTGCGTAGCACCTACAGCTCTGCAGATCTAATCCTTAAATACAAATTCCAAGTTTATTTGAGCAATTTAAACTGATCTTAACCGGGTGTGTTTCTTACATCTTGAAAATTTAGTTCATACTTTCTTTGGATCAAAAACACACAAGTGCACCTCAGGGGGGCAATCTAAAAGTCCAGCAACTAAAACAGTACTAGTTCTCCAAACGTTATCCTCCATAACATCATTAGGAGTAACTAAGAGGCCAGTTGTTAAACTCGCTTTCGCTTGCCCTGATCTGACCCGATCTGATCAAACACTTTTTAATAAGTCTGTTTTAACATCAGTGGAATATTCTGCTCCGAGTGAGCTAATTAGCGTCATGAGTGTCTGCACTATGGTATTTTAATGAGCTGCGGTTATGCAAGGGCCACCATCACATCATATTACACATTCCGGCGTGTTAATATAACAAGATTGCTTCACGGGATCAGAAAGAGCTGTTGGTTACCATGGCAATGTTTGATTATGATGTCACGGTGAATCTGACTGTTGCATCATCAGTCAGGGACATTCAAATAGATCAGATTGTGACAGCTCAGTTGAAGCAGAACAGCCATCTGACCTGAATGGAAAATAAACCAGAGAAACTAAATCAAACTAGTCTTCAACTAACACACGGTCTCTCTGAAAGTTGGCTAATGCACCGTCCATAGGAATAATTACTGATGCAATACGATTGAGTACAATCAACACAATCCAAATTTTAAGACCTATCGAACAAACTCGATTTCCTCGCAAAATTGTGATGAGAAACAGTGTTTGAGAAATCAGTCTACACATAAAATACTGGTCACAATTTACTGGTTACTTTCAAAATAATAATAGTATAGCACTATTACATACAAAGTAGTGCTATCAAATGATTAATCGTGACATCCAAAAAGTTTTGTTAATTTAGGATACATGTGGTGCCAACAATGAGCAAATGTATTTAATATCCCAAATATAACTGATAGCAAGGGCATTATCTCTAAGTAAGACTGCCATCTATACACCTTCTGGTTCAAAAACAGAAACTAAGCTGGTAGTATACACATTTGTGTGTGTGTGTGTGTGTGTGTGTGTGTGTGTGTGTGTGTTCTTGTCTTGTAAGAGCCTGCAGTCGAAGAATATCTAATCAAAGATCAGCTTGCTTGTGTCTGCCACTCCACCTTGAGCAGAACACTATTGAACTGACCCTGAATAAGTAGGATGGATTATCTGAATGCAAACGCTCTTAGTGATTAGATAGAAAAAGCATTTGTATGTGAGCGTATTTCAGAAGAAGCAACATTATTATAAGCGGCTGTTTGCACTCTTCCAAAACACTGCCTATGCCATTAAAAAGTTGTTTTTTTCAGTAAGTTTAAAACCGGTGAGATTGAGAAAATCGGAAAGAGAAAGAGAGAAAGAGAGAAAGAGAGAAAGAGAGAGAGAGAGAGAGAGAGAGAGAGAGAGAGAGAGAGAGAGAGAGAGAGAGAAAGATGTACCAAACAACACTCCGGGGCATAACAGTGGCTTCCTAATGATTGTAAGAATGGGAGAGAGAGTGACAGGCAAGGCCAAAAAATAGAGACAGACTGAGAGAGAAAAAGAGTACCTGTCACACAAAACCTTCATTGCTTCTGGAAGCCAGTACCAAGAAAGAGGTATGTGTAGGAATATTTTTGCAAGAGAAAATTCAATTCAAAATACATCTTTGAGCTATTTCCTCAGTCTATTCAGAGACATATGAAAGTGTGTGTATGATTTGTGCTTGTGTATGGCATGTGTGTGTCTAGAGAGAGGATGTATTCTAGTCACTTGTATTCAGCCTCAAAAAAAAAAAAAGGACGAAATGAGAAGGGTTTTATGACAGCAAACTCCCATGATGCACCAATGAGTGACACAGTAGTAGAGTGCGTTCAGAACTCTTGATTAGACTCCCTCTCAATAGGCTTTGACATCTTTCTAAATATACACACACACACACACACCAGCGCCTGCAGTACAGACCCTCGGGACTCTTTACTGAAGTCTATTCACGCTGATATCATACTTTACATTATAAATACTATATCATAACCAACCAAAATAACGCTTTACATGACATGGGTGGAAAATGGGGAAGCAGAAGTAAAGGATGTGGAAGTAAGAAGAAAAGGCAAAGAGGGATTGAATACAGAAGATGTAAAGAGATTGAGTTGACAAAAAAATGCAGCAGGAGTTATTAAGGAAATATGTACAATACATATAGCTAAAATTAGACAGAGCAATGGTAGAGCTAGACAACAGAGAAGAAATGAAAAGAGGCAGAATTAGAGTTAGAAGTAGAGACACTGGAAATAGAGAAGGTGGCAGAGATTCAGCAGCCGTGTCAAATTTATAGAAATTCACAGTCCTGACGAGTTTCTGTCTGTCACTTTTTTATGCAAACCTGAGCATCTTGATTAACTGGAGCTATACACCGCCTTATGGTGGCTCTACTCAAGCAGAGTTTGATACCCATGGGCTGGGGCTAAACATGAAGCAAAGTCAGAATTAAGTGTAAAAAAACTGAATTAGAGGTAGAAAGAGCAGAGACAGAGTCAAAACTAGAAGTATAGCTAGTCCCAGAGGCTGACCTAGAGGTTCATGAAGACTCAGAAGAAATAAACTGAGCAGGGGAAGAGTCTGCAAGCTTCGGGACAGGTGGCAAGTTAGAGCTAAATTCTGCACTAAAGTAGCCCTCCAGAAGCAGAACTACAAACTCCTGAACTAAAGGAAGAAAAGTCAGCAGAGGTAGATTAAATAAAAAGAAGAGAGCAGAGGCAGAAGTACACCGGCTACTACAGAGGTAAATTCAACAGTAAAGTAATTAGCAGGGTAAGAGTTATCAGGTTCAGCTGTGAGGAGAGTCAGTAGAGGTAAGGTCAGTAGAGGCACACCTTAAAGTACAGTAATCGAGTTCGAGGAAGTCGAGCTAAAAGGGACAGTGATCAGTAGAGGTATTTGTAAGGCCAGAAGCAAAAGTAGAGCATGAGTGTCAAAATCTGCTCACGGAGGACCAACACCATGCAGAGTTTAGTTTTGGAAGTTTCTAGCAATCCTGCAGATCTTGATTAGTTGGTTCATGTGTGTTTGAAGTTAAACTCTGCAGGATATTGGCCATACAGAAGCAGATCTACAAGTAGAGCTAACCGACTATTTGGATGGGACAGGAATCTATTCTCCAAATCATTAATTAAAACATTATGTATACAATCACGGGATGGAGGTGCCAGAGGTACGTATTCTGTTTGCCACTCTCTTTGATATACAGTGACAGTCACCGAGTTAATTTGGTTTTTAATAAAGCTTTTAATCTCAGAGATTTATGAGGCTTTATAATCCAAACCTACAGTTTAGCCAGTGTATATTAGCGTGTGTAGAACATCAGCACCAACATGCTAATTGTGAGCAAAGGTTTGCAAAAGCCTTGTGCGGTAAGGACTTGGTCGATATCCGATCGATATCTGATCAATAGGCATGAGAAAGTAATCTGACAGAACAGTAAGGTCAATCCCATCTTTGGTCCCATCTGTTTAGCAGTCCTGACATTAATTCCCAACAGAAACGACACGTGTATGAGCTTTAGAGGGTCTGATCTATATAACACTCAGAGCAGGAACCTTTATATATATGAGTGTGCAGTGAATGCTTTTGTTTAACAGATCCTTCTTTGTTCATTGCTCTTTGTCACGCATGAATTATTTAGCAGGTCCAGCGAAGGATATTTATCTGTCTTTAGTGACTTTAGTCCTGGTTCTGTGCCCAGGAGAACATGTCTTCTATATTTATCCACAGGCATTTTACTCTCTGTGCAATAATGAATCTTTGGGGAGGTTTTTATCCATTTTATTTTCAGACTGTTAAGAAATTGCTACAGCAAGACCTGAAATGCACTGGCTAAAGAAAATAAAGAGACAGAGAGAAATGGATATAGAATTGAACCGCATTTCACTGACTCGCTGGTGCAGCAAGCAATACACTAAAGGCAGAAACTCAGTCATTTGTGAATGTTCTGCTCTTAAAATGGCATCAGTCTGTAATTATGAATGCATGAAGAGCTCTTTGTCTTTCAATGTGTAAAAGCAATCAGTCTACACACAGACATGTATAGAAGGAAGATAAACAAATGTGTGGAACTGAAGCTGAGTTAAATCACACAAGACGGAGGAGAGGAGAGGAAAAATGAGAGAAGGGAAGGGAAGGGAAGGGAAGGGAAGGGAAGAAGGAAGAGAAGAGAAGAGAAGAGAAGAGAAGAGAAGAGAAGAGAAGAGAAGAGAAGAGAAGAGAAGAGAAGAGAAGAGAAAATGAGGACAAAATAACAAGCAATCACACAAGACAAAGCAAGAACACAAAAAAAAACAAAGACGACACGAGACATGACCCATGAGCAGACCTTCAGGATGATGAAAGAGGTGCTGTCTAGATGGACAGAGCTTTGAAACAAATGAGTGTGATGAGGAAAGCTATCATTCCTTTATGTCATGCCTCGACTGCCACCCCAGAGCGAGGGATTGGACAGAAAGAAAGAGAGGAATGGAAATCTGAGCCTTTGTTCATGAGAGTGGGACGTATCGATCAGCAGAGCAGCACGTATGTATATGAAGATGTGTGTGACAGGCCCTTATTGATCAGGTGCAGTCAGAATTACACTCAAAGATGGAGAGAGAGAGAGAAATTAAACAACAACAAGTGATTTCCATCAACGTGTTCACCAGACCATACTGAGAAGGGGACAAGATGAGAGAAAAAACAAGAGGGAAAAGAAGAGGAGAAGACAGAAAAGCAGAAAGGAGGAGAGAGGCTCGTGTACAGTAGAGGATAAAGAGCATTAGAGATGAGGGTATGAGGGAAGAAGGGATGAAGAAAGAAGACAGTTGACTGGACAAGAGAGATAAGATGTTAGCTGAGGGACTCAAGCAGTGAGAAAAAAACTGGGGAAGACCAAAACAAGAGACAACAATAGAAATAAGGGAGTAGAAAAGTAGATGGGATGATGGACAAATGAGACAGGAGAGATGAGACAAGGACAGGACAGAAAAAAAGACGAGAAGAGACATGTGGTGAGGAAAGAGAAGACGAGAGACAAAGGTAGCAGACATAAGGGAAAAGAGTGGGAAAAAGACAAGAATAGAAATTAGGAGAACAAACTAGACAAGAGGAGGTAGGAATAGAGTGAAAATGACAGAAACAAGGGTCTGAGAGGACATGAGAGGTGGGGCGAGAAGAGACATGGGGAAAGAAAAGAAGAAAGTGAAGAACAGGATGAATATGAGAGGAGAAGAGCCTTTACAACCAGCAAAATCCCAGACAACTTTGTCCAAGGACAGACAATATATCACCCAATGTCAGAACAGATTTATGACCACGCCCACACATCTCTTTCCTAAAATGTGGCAAATTTTGATGATCTGACTCATAAATGCAGATTAATCTTGATCTCACTCTGGCACAGGGTACAATCTATAATCACACACACACACACACAAATATAGCACTTCCACTCAGGCTCTCAGTAATGGACATCAGTACAAATGTGCTTTAAGTGAGGGGAGGAGCTGCCGTGACTCACAATGTGTGTGCGCACTGGAGAGAAGGAGAGATGAGTTAGTGCGAAAGAGGTTGGTGTGTGAGTCTGTATGTGGGTTTGTGTGTAACATGACAGACTACTAATGCGCCATTATCTTAAAACCTCGGAATCAGCACACATGGTTGCAGTTAAGTCTCTGAACTCGGAGCCCGGTCAACAGTTATCATACCTCTGGAAAGCAGAGGTGGGCCAAACTGTACCTGCTTGGAGGGGTGGGAGTGTAGCTGTTACACAACATCAATACAACCCCAAGTCTTTTTAATCAAGAGGATTTTCTTACACATGACATCTCAGAATGGGACAATGCATTGCAAAACAGAAAAATTATTTTTGTGTACTATTGCACCTCTACCATTTACATTAGTTCATCCACCTAGAGTACTCCCGCAATCACTTGATGATTTACATCAGTTCATTCACCTTAAAGTCCCAAATTGTGACAGTGACAGAGTCAAGTACTTTAACAAAAGCCTTGTATGTTTAAATGTTTTCCTGTTATTCCAATGGTTCCAAACCATGTTCCTGGAGTAGCAACACTGCACATTTATGCATGTTTAGAAGATGCTTTTCTTGTAAAAACATGTGCATATGCTTACGCAGCTGTCATCACACCTGTCATCAGGCAACTTCTGCAGAATAGTCAAATTAATGAATAGTTCTAGTTAAAGCATGCTCTTTATGTGTGCAGGTGAAAATTTTTACCAATAATTAACAATGGATTAATCAATCGGTTTATCCCAAGGGTGTCCAATCCTGCTACTGGGGGACCAATATCCTACAGAGTTTAGCTTAAGTCCTTGATTAACTGGTTCAATTGTGTTTAATTAAGGTTGGAGCTAAACTTTGCAGGACAGTCGCCCCCAGGAGCAGGTTTGGTTAACCTAAAGGATCAGTTCCACCTTAAGAGAATGATTTCCGGCTGTAGTTCACCCACCTAGACAATACTAGAAACCTAGGGCTATGACAGTACAAGAATTTGTACCAAATTGTACCAAATATTTTTGTTGGAGTCTTTCAGTTGGGTACACATGTGCAAGGAACAAATACGGTGTTGTTTTCACCACTGCATGCATTTTACAATTTGTTTCTCCTCTAGGATAATACTGTTCACCGATATACTTTGATGCTGTGAAAGTATCCATAACGAGTTTAGTTGTTCTAGACACATTTTAAACTAAATTGAGCATGATTGTACACCAATACCATTTACATTGGTTCATTTACCTTGAAGAGTTCCACCATAACATGGCACCTTCGAAAACTAGTCCCAAATATGCTTAACAAGTAAGTGTTTTGACTAAAGCCTCATATTTTGAAACACTTGCCGATTAAGGCAGTAGTTCCCAACTATGTTCCTAGAGCCATCCTCAACATGTCTCCTCGGTCCGATTCACCTGGAGATTTAAGGTATTGGTCCTTCTACTAATGACTTGAATTAGGTGTGTTTGGTTAGAAAGACTTACAAAATGTTCAGTATTTGGAGGACCTTCAGATACGTGGTTGGACTTCGATTTCAAGTATATTAGTGTGAATTTCTATCACGCATCGAAGGGCAACTTACAACTGTGATACAATTACTTCCTCAATATAAAAAATTTGGTTATAAGTAATACCCCAAGTTTATTTAAGAGAGGGAATCATGTGAGAGGTTGCTCAAACATGGGCCCTTTACGCAGCTGGACACAGGAAAAAAATCATGAAGGAAATTATAAATGAATCATCTGGAGCCAGATGTGGACACACAGAACTGAGGCTCATTCTGGACCGGACGAATTCATCACACTCACACATTTGGAGGTGGTGCAGGAGAGCAAGTCTTCGGAGGCTCGAATGATCTCCAAAAGATGGATGTCTCCCAGGAGAGAGTAATGGAGCGCAGAATGACTGATGCCATCCCAAGGGTGCAGAGCCAGCAGTGCCGCCCAGGGACGCTTAAACGATCACCGCACCGCCTCCATCTGGCCTAGGGCTGCTTAATCGAGTGAGGACTACCTTATGTTCCTCAGGGTGGAGCTGGTGCTCGTGGAGTGTGTACGTTTCGTCTGACAGATTTCACATATGGGACTTACGAACCGATGAGTGATTTTTAGAACTTAGAGTTAATTATTGATAATTAAGTTAATTGAAAAATCTGACGCAATGCAAAAACAAAACAACAGTGTATATATGCTGTTTTTGCAGCGTTGCACGGTTATAAAAGCCAGTGAAAATGGCAAATACGGGGAAGCGTTCAGAAGTTTAATTGCCACGGACAAAAAGGCTCAGCAATTTTTATTTTACAACATCTTTAGGAAAAACAACCACCACGTTCTGCATGAGCTAAGATACATGCACAGAAACCAACACGCATGCTGACTGACAACCACTAAGTTTATGGTCTGAACCGGTTCGCTCTGATAAAGATGTTCATTTACATAGCAAGAAAACCGCAGAGTCGTTCTGGATACAAGATTTTTATAACCGCTGACTGTTTCCACTGGGACTCAGAGCATGATTTTATTTTTTTGATGAACCTTTGCACAGAATTTAACAAAGATTTGCTCCCATGTGATAGAAAAAGGAAAAAAAAAAACAGGTGCCACTGAGAAATATCTCTGAAACAAAATCAAAACCATCATATTTTTCCTTGATTGAGACACTTAATCTCACAAATTCAGTCAGTTCCTGTAATAAATGTATATCACTTTAGATAACAGCATCTGCTTTTCTGCACATGATGCATAGCTTAATCTAATGTCACTCTTTATTTTCCATTTAAACTCACCTCTTTTTCCTTTTAATCTTTCCACTCCCTTGAAACGGGCTGATTTTTATGGGGTTATATCGCAAAAACAGGACTTGTTTGCTCTGCTTGAATTAAGTTAGATGTAGTATGTGACATATTCCACTATTCACAAATCAAAACTCCCAGTACACCCAGACCACTTACTGAAACGTTCAACCTGTGCAACCAGACAGACATGCTGTGAAGATTTCAGTAATAAGCCATTTAGCTCTCCACAGCTGAAAGTGAAAATCACGTCAGAACATCAACCAGAGCATGTTTGATGCAGCAGGATGTTGATGCAAGGGGCTACCAGTGCAAAAAATGTCCTATAAATATGAATCAATGGATGGTTAGGACAAAACTCTTATTAATATGTACAAAATTAAACTCTTATTAATATGTACAAACTTCTTTTTATCGTGTCATTTCTAATGTGCAGCAAAAGTGGGTAATATTAACGCAAAGGCATCTTAAATATATATATAAAATCAGCATTTAGCAGCTGGGCCACCCCCAACTGAATGACGAATGACAAATATCGACTGACCACAATAATCTATCGTGATTGATAGTCAATATTGTGATTGTAACAAAACCAGCTCTTTTAATTGTTTATATTTAAAAGATCAGCAAAAGGGTGAACATGCAAAACGACTGAATTGCATTCATTTATAATGCAATGAATAACAACATTTTGGTGCCGAGTATGACCCACTTCAGAGGCGCGAACTCCGTAATCTTACAATAACAGAGACCCGGTCTTACTTTCACACACACGACGCTGCCACGTGCTGCTGTCTCTTTAATAAACACACACACACACACACACACACACACACACACACACACAAGATGAAGTCGCTATTGTTTGAAAAGCTCTCCATCTCAGCAGCATGATGTGTTGTGTGTGTAAATCCTGTGAGGATTTCAGCTAAACACTGAATATCAGAACAGCTGTTGCTTTCTCTAATCTCACACACACACACACACACACACTCAAAGGATGATTGCTGACAGCTCACGCTGACAGCAGCTAAACATAGCATCACTCAAACACAATATTATTAACTGGAATCTTAACATCTTAACTTAACATCTCTTATACTTTATATCGGATTAGTTTCTTTTAAATGTCCCTTCCGCTCCAATGTGGAGAGATTTTGTGTTCATCTCACAACAAACTGCAAACTACATCACCATTCAAATCAAACTCTTGCACGCTTTCAGAAGATATCCCATCCAAATTCATCAAGGATAAATAAATCAACGTCATTCAAATGTTCACGCCAGATCTGCACTGTCTGTGGTTTTGTGCGAATTACCAATATTCCCATTCGGTATAAAGAACAGAACTAAACAACATAAATCGCGAACTTGAGCTATTTTTAATGCGATAAAACAAGACAAAGTATGAAATAAAAATATCAGCAAAAACAGATTACTGTAAAGGATGTCACTGGGAGGAAAAAAAACAAGTAAAAAGCCTACAAAAAAACTAGAACTTCAACAGAACTCACGATAAACCAAACTAAGTCCAACTATGGATCGGATGAAAGCGCTTCGGCGAGTGTGTGCGCGAGACACTGACCTTGCACAGTTTCTGGTAACGCGGTGAGGATATCGCCATTCTCTGGAGCCGGTGCAAGAAGACCACCACTTTCTGCAGAGACGTCCGAACTACAGCCATCATCTTAACTCTGCCAGCACACGACTGCCAGCGTCTGAGAGCACGCATCCTCACCGCCACACACACACACACACGCGCGCTCGCATATCCCCCACCACCAGCCGAGCGAAATGTGACGAGCCCTGACAAACATGTCCCACACACACACACACACTCGCGCGCACGCTCAAGCGCTCGCTCCTCTCCAGCGATAAACAAGAGTCATGGAGAGAGAATTAACACCGAACGACAAAAGAGACAATGAACGAGGGAGAGAAAGATGCTCTGAGAGAGAGAGAGAGAGAGAGAGAGAGAGAGAGAGAGAGAGAGAGAGAGAGAGAGAAGGGGGTGATACAACGGATGGAGAGAAACTCCGGAGAGCCTTCGAGAGACGGAGCGTCTCTTTCAGCGCCAAAAGAATGAGAACGAGAGGGTGTATGAATTCATAAAGGGACTGAGTGAGGGTGACACACTTTACTGAAAGAGAGCGCATCTCCTGAGAGACAGAGAAATGGAGCAGAGAGACACATCAGAGAAACGAGGGAGACACGGGGAGAGCGGTCATGACTCTAAATGACGCGGCGTGAAAGTGCTATTATTATCTCATTCTGCGCTTCTGATGACCCTTGACGACAAACGTTCACAAAGCCAACATGAAATCAATACTGACCCCATTTACGCCCTTAAAGGAGCACTTCACCCAAAAATGACAACTGTGGCCACGTTTCGTTCCAGACCCGTGCGAGTGACTTTCTCCCTCGAGACGCAAAATGAGAAATTTTGAAATATGCGCTGCTTGATCTTTTCCATGCAATTACAAGCTTAATTTCAAGTTAAGGTTTCCAGAAAGACACGGAAGCCAAATAACATTATCATTATAGTGCAGAGATTAAAAAAACCCCTAAAGCTTATGAAACCATTCAATAGCTTTAACTTAACTATTATTCGTCTGATACCATATTATAAACCATATATCTATTTAGTTGAGATCCATTTGAGGATTCAGTTCACAAAACCAATCCAATAATTCATTCTTGCATCGGTTCCAGTTCTCAGGTTCTCAATGATCTAGTTGTAAAGACTAAACGATGGAGGAAGGGAAAGATTTTAGTTCATAATAAAACCTTGTGCCAAACAGACCGCTATCATGGTACTTCTATGGTGTTTTACGTCCTTTTTTAAGCTGGAACGCATCTGTCTTCATTCACTGTAATTGTATGAAAAAGAGCGACCAGCCCGGTCTTCAAGACATCTTCTATT